>NC_052321.1:4206952-4219820 GCF_016432855.1 Salvelinus namaycush
TTAACTTTCCCAGAAGTCACAATGTCTTACGTCGTTGTAGGTGGTTAGAATGGATACTTCAGAGTACCATTCAGACATGTTCTCATAGAATAGCTGCTTCGGCGGTTGTCGGTGTTCTTGTTCTAGGTTTACGTAATTTCTAGCTGCAGACTAGTAACTCGTGTCGTCTAGGATTTGCTCCTTCTGTAGTGAATCGATAGTCTCAGAGTTTATCAATGCACACACACTCACAAAATATATAATTACATTTCTTCCCAAATGAGCGGCGTTGTGGCAGTAAGTGATGGTTGTATGGCGACTTTGTTTATGGCTCTATCACTTCCTAAGTGTCAAAGGAACTGAAACGAAAAGGAATGAAAACATAAACAAAAGATATACAAAATATAGTTATTACACCAAAATCATCTAATTGGACTGTATTCTATATACGTCCAAGGTCCTGGCAAAATGACCTTATCATGGCATTGTCTAATGTCATATCTAGTGTGTTCCTAATTTGCAGTGTGTTGCTTAGGGCACTATCCTAAGTTGATAAATGCATGATAAGTCTACAGCTGCAAGGCACCAGTTTTGGGCAGTCTACAGGGATGACCTATGGACCTCTGTGGAGAAACTGGTTAGTACTGTAGCTGTAAAGTTAAAGGCCTTGGAATAAATTTTCAACTTTACTAAGGTTGGTATTTTGTTCGGACCCTAAGTGATCCGAGCTTAAATCCTCATTAAATGTTCCGCTGTACGTGTGCGTTTATGCTTACATAAGCCACATGCCAAGAGAAAGAACCAAGTATCCTGGTAGGCTGCAACCTGTTCAGAATGAGTCTGACGTCATCAGATCATTTCCAGGTCGATGCCTGGAGGTCAGTAAGAATTTCTGTCAACTTCAAGACATGTGTTAAGGGGACCTGCAGTAGTTTTACTACACGTCAATGTATCTTACACCATTGTAGCGACAATAGGTATGAAGGAGTCTATTTCATAGCTACAGTTGAAGTCGGAAGTTTAGATACACTTAGGCTGGAGTGATTAAAACTTGTTTTTCAACCACTCCACAAATGTCTTGTTAACATACCTTAGTTTTGGCAAGTCAGTTGGGACATCTACTTTGTGCATGACACAAGTCATTTTTCCAACAATTGTTTATAGACAGATTATTTAAATTATAGTTCACTCTATCGTAATTGCAGTGGGTCAGACGTTTACATACACTAAGTTGACTGTGCCTTCAAACAACTTGGAAAATTCCAGAAAATGATGTCATGGCTTTAGAAACTTCTGATAGGCTAATTGACATAATTTGAGTCAATTGGAGGTGTACCTGTGGAGGTATTTCAAGGCCTACCTTCAAACTCAGTGCCTCTTTGCTTGACATCATGCTAAAATTAAAAGAAATCAGCCAAGACCTCAGAAATGTTTTTTTAGACCACAAGTCTGGTTCACCCTTGGGAGCAATTTCCAAATGCCTGAAGGTACCACGTTCATCTGTTCCAAAAATTGTACGCACGTATAAACACCATGGGACCACGCAGCTGTCATACCGATGTATTCTGTCTCCTAGAGATGAACGTACTTTGGTGCAAAAAGTGCAAATAAATCACAGAACAACGGCAAAGGACCTTGTGAAGATGCTGGAGGAAACGGGTACAAAAGTATCTATATCCACAGTAAAACGAGTCCTATAGCGCTATAACCTGAAAGGCCGCTCAGCAAGGAAGAAGCCACTGCTCCAAAACCGCCATAAAAAAGCCAGACTACGGTTTGCAACTGCACATGGGGACAAAGATCATACTTTATGCAGAAATGTCCTCTGATCTGATGAAACATAAATAGAACTGTTTGGCCATAATGAAAAAGGGGGACGCTTGCAAGCTGAGGAACACCATCCCAACCGTGAAGCACGGGGGTGGCAGCATCATGGTGTGGGGATGCTTTGCTGCAGGAGGGACTGGTGCATTTCACAAAATAGATGGCTTCATGTGGAGGGACAATTATGTGGATATATTGAAACAACGTCTCAAAGACATCAGTCAGGAAGTTAAAGCTTGGTCGCAAATGGGTCTTCCAAATGGACAATGACCCCAAGCATACTTCCAAAGTTGTAAGAAAATGGCTTAAGGACAACAAAGTCAAGGTATTTGAGTGGCCATCACAAAGCCCTGACCTCAATACTATAAAAAATGTGTGGGCAGAACTGAAAAAGCGTGTGTGAGCAAGGAGGCCTACAAACCTGACTCAGTTACACCAGTTCTGTCAGGAGGAATGGGCCAAAATTCACCTATCTTATTGTGGGAAGCTTGTGGAAGGCTACCTAAAACGTTTGACGAAGGCTACCTGAAACGTTTGACGCAAGTTAAACAATTTGAAGCCTATGCTACCAAATTCTAATTGAGTGTAAGTAAACTTTTGACCCAATGGGAATGTGATGAAAGAAATAAAAGCTGAAAATAAATCATTCTCTCTTCTGTTATTCTGACATTTCACATTCTTAAAACAAAGTGGTGATCCTAACTGACCTAAAACAGGGAATTTTTACTATGATTAAATGTCAGGAATTTTGAAAACTGAGTTTAAATGTATTTGGCTAAGGTGTATGTAAACTTCAACTGTATGCTATCCACAGAGGAGCACGTCACGCACTGGACCAGGAGTACGCGGTGTGATCACGGTTCATGACTTCTAATATTTCTCCTCCTGAATGGAGGGTTCTCTTTATTAGTGGCATGTGTGTTGACCATCAGAAAAGTGTTTTGTAGATTGACTTACACGTGTTGCAACCTGAGTGACTACTAACTCCTGTGTTGCTATTATCAATAGCAATTTGACTTGTGTGACATCCGGTGATTTTGCAGAGAGCCACATCAATTTACAGAAATACTCATAATAAACATTGATAAAAGATACAAAAAAAGATACAAGTGTTATACATGGAACTTTAGATAAACCTCTCCTTAATGCTCCTTAACTTCTTCTGGCTGCAAGCCCGAGGCCGGCCACAATATGACAACAGCCACTTCAAGTGCAGGGCGCGAAATTCAATTCAATTTAACTTTCACACATTAACAAGTCCAATACAGCAAATGAAAGGTACACATCTTGTGAATCCATCCAATATCATCGTAAAGTATGTTTTTTCAATATAGTTTTATTAGATTTTTGAAATTTATTTGGGACGTTAGGCGTGTTGCGTTGTGTGCCTTTGTTCAGAAAGGAGAGCTTCGCGCCACTTGGCTAGTGTGCTTGCTAATTCAAGAGAGAAAAAGGACGTTCTAAATCCAAACAACGACTGTTCTTGACAAAGGACACCTTGTACAACATTCTGATGGAAGATCAGCAAAAGTAGGACCCATTTTATGATGCTATTTCATATATCTGTCGAACATGTGAACTAGTCGTTTGCGCCCAGCTTTTGGATACTCTCTCGCCATACCTAAGCTGGATGTCGTAATGAAGTTATTTTTAGAATTCTAACACGGCGATTGCATTAAGAACTAGTGTATCTATCATTTCCTATACAACATGTATTTTTTAGTTATGTTTATGAATAGCTATTTGGAATATTTTGAATAGCTATTCACTTAAGAAATCAGAAATATTGGCTGGAATCACAAGATGCCTGTCTTTCATTTGCTGTACACTATGTATTTTTCAGAAATGTTTTATGATGAGTATTTAGGTATTTGGCGTTGGTGTCTGTAATTATTCTGTCTGCTTTCGGTGCAATTTCTGATTGTAGCTGCAATGTAAACTATGATTTATACCTGAAATATGCAAATTTTTCGAACAAAACATAGATTTATTGAATAACATGTTATAAGACTGTCATCTGATGAAGTTGTTTGTTGGTTAGTTAGGTTGGTTCTTGGTTAGTTAGGTTGGCTTTGTGCATGCTACCTGTGCTGTGAAAAATGTCTGTCCTTTTTTGTATTTGGTGGTGAGCTAACATAAATATACGTGCTGTTTTCGCTGTAAAACATTTTAAAAATCGGACATGTTGGCTGGATTCACAAGATGTGTACCTTTCATTTGCTGTATTGGACTTGTTAATGTGTGAAAGTTAAATATTTCTAAAAAATATATTTTGAATTTCGCGCCCTGCACTTGAAGTGGCTGTTGTCATATTGTGGGCGGCCTCGGGCTTGCAGCCAGAAGAAGTGGGCTTTGATTTAACACCTTTTTCTTCACAACCTTTGTATCAGTCTATAGACAAAGCCTGTGAGCTTTTAGTTTTTGGGGGGGTTTTGAGGCTTGTTTCTTGATCGAGCGGGCCCTGAATAGGGTTTCGAGTGAGAGTGGGAGAAGTTTGATGTTTTACCTCTTTGCTAAGGGTGTTAATTCCTGCGGACCTGGTGTCCAGCAATTCCACGTCTAGTCCTTATGACTTCTTTTACCCTTTTCTCAACTTGTCCTCGCTTTATTTCTTCATGAAGTGGAACTTGTACTGAACATTGGTCTACGTTTTGATCGTCCAGTATTTTCACATCCGGATGAAAAGCATGGACTTTCTCATGCTTACTCATAATAAACATTGATACAATATACAAGTGTTATTCACAGAATTAAAGATAGACTTCTCCTTAAAATAAACACATTTAGCATCTCGTGGCTTCCACAAATAGCCTACAAGCCACTGATACAGACTTTTGGAACATGTCACGTCTGCTCATGCAACGCCCTCTACTGCCCATCCTGTGTCTCCCTGACCTGCCGCCACTCCCACAGTACTCTCTCCCTCTCTCTCTGTGTGTGTGTGTGATTGTGTGGGTGGAGACAGGTGTGCTGGAGTCAGAACAGATCTCTACCAGCTGCAACCTGTTCCATAATCAAGACCTCTACAAATACTCAACCCTGCCACTTCCACGCTGCCGGAATGTAATCTCTGCTCAGTTAGTCTACGCCTCTAGCCGTTTGTTAATGTTAGAGCCTGTTATCCTGTTTTCCTTCAGCCTCAGCCTCCACACCTAGTTCCCTGCAACCCACCTGAGCTTGCCTGCACTCCATCTTCCCCCCGTGTTTCAATACATACCTTGGTTACTTCATCCCAGTTTCCTCATCTGAGTCTGCTTTTGGGTTCCCCTGTTCTACTCTGCGTAACAGTACAATCTGGCCAAAGAACCCAGTAGACTCTGCTACTCTCCACCAAATCGTCATCGGCCCACTGCTCGAGCAATATGACCACTGTACTGTATATATCTCTACAAGCAACAAGCGTTCTATTCAGACTACGTTGCTTTTACTCTTTCCTAAGTCAAGACAGAACTTCATTTATTGACAGAGCAGAATTTTCCATCCATCCAGTAAGACTCAACTACTATTTTTATGGTAATCGTCCCAGTCGTTTACTGGCCAACAAGCTACGAAGTAATTATCAATTAGCTGATGTAGTGACTATATAATATAATATAAGCAACAGCTAGCTACAGCTATTTACAGCTAGTTACAGTTAGCAACAGCTAGCTACAGCTAGCAACAGCTAGTTACAGCTAGCTACAGCTAGTAACAGCTAGTCACAGCTACTTACCGCTAGTTAAAGCAGGTCACAGTTAGTTACAGCTAGTAACAGCTAGTTACAGCTATTTACAGATAAATACAGCCAGCTAAAGCTCGCAACAGCTAGCTACAGCTAGTTACAGATAGTCACAGCTACTTACTGCTAGTTACAGCAGGCCACAGTTAGTTACAGCTAGTTACAGCTAGCTACAGCCAGTTACATATAGTCACAGCAGCAGCGTCAATGAAGCAAAAGAAGCTAACCTATTTTAGCAGTAGCAACAAGCAGCAGCTGGAACTGTGGACAGAACCGGTCAGCTTAAATAGACTGCCAAATAAGGTCGACATGATTGATGCTAGCATCTAATTGATGCAATCTCAGCTGAGGCAGGCACTTGTGCTCCCTTTTTGAATTGGCTTCGCTTTATTAATTTCCATCCTCAGGTAAGAATAGAGTTTTAAAGGCATGGTGGCTAGGACAGCTTTTAAAGGGGCGGGGGCTAGGACAGCTTTTATAGGGGTGGTGTCTGTAATTTCTTAAAGATGGGCTGAAAACACTGCAACACAGACACAAGCAATCACACACACACACTGTCACACATGCATACACGCATGCTGCTGCAATATGATATCATAGGAAAATGTCATCCTGTCACATTTTTGCTAAAAGTTATGTTTCAACCAATCGAAACCTCCCTCTCTCTCTCCTATCTCCCCCTCTCTCCCCCTCCCTCCTTCACCCTGTCCCTCCCTCCCCTCCTCTCATCTATCTCCCTCTCCCTCCTCTCTCTCCCCCTCTCTCCTTCACCCTGTCCCTCCCTCCCCTCCTCTCATCTATCTCCCTCTCTCTCCTCTCTTTCCCTACTCTCTCCCACCTGTCTGTCTATTTGACTCTCTCTCCCCCCTCCCTCCCCTCTCTCCCCCTATTTCCTTCACTCTCTCCTTTTCTCTCTCCCCTCACTCTTCCCCCTGTCTCTCTCCCTCCTCCCCCCACGAGTCTCTTTTCCCCCTTTCTTCCCCTCCCTATTTGACAGCTACTGCCTGATAGAGTACAGAGTACAATGAGGGTATATTTAACCAATAAGGCACGAGGGGGTGTGGTATATGGCCAATATACCACGGCTAAGGATTGTTCTTAACCACGACGCAATGCGGAGTGCCTGGACACAGCCCTTCGTGTTGGCCATATACCACAAAACCCCGAGGTGCCTTATTGCCATTATAAACTGGTTACCAATGTAATTAGAGCAGTAAAAAGAAATACTATGTCATACCCATGGCATACGGTCTGATATACCACGGCTGTCAGCCAATCAGTATTCAGGGCTCGAACAACACAGTTTATAATAGGCTGTACTGAATGCTATTAGATGTAATGGGTATATGGGAATATGAGGGTGCAAGCTCTCTGTCTCTTGTGAAGGACCCCCCCCCCATACGCGCACACACACACACACACACACACACACACACACACACACACACACACACACACACACACACACACACACACACACACACACACACACACACACACACACACACACACACACACACACACACACACACACACACACACACACAATGCTAATGTAGAGTGTAGAGGAAGGTAGAGTGACAGTAGATAAAGGTTTCAGCTGTCATGGAACTAAAGGACCTGACATTGGACTTGGTTGAGACACAATTGGACTTGGTTGAGACACAATTGGACTTGGTTGAGACACCTTTACATGGATACAATGCATGCCAGGGAGGAGGGGGGAGAAATGGGGGAGAGGGGAAAGATGAGGTATGAAAAGAAGGGGGGGGAGAAAATATGGGCATAAGGGGGAGTTGGAGAATGGAGAGACGAAATTAGAAGTAGAGAGAGAGAGAGAGAGAGGGAGCGAGAGAGAGAGAGAGAGATGGAGAGGGAGAGAGAGATGGAGAGGGAGAGGGAGAGAGACGGAGAGCGAGAGAAAGAGAGAAAGAGAGAGACGGAGAGAGAGAGAGAAAGAGAGAGAGAAGGAGAGAGAGAACGACAGAGAAAGAGAGAGAGAGACGGAGAGAGAGAGAGAGAAAGACGGAGTGAGACAGAGAGAGAAAGATGGAGGGAGAGAGACAGAGAGAGACAGAGAGAGACAGAGAGAGACAGAGAGAGAGAGAGAGAGAGAGAGAGAGACAGAGACAGAGACAGAGACAGAGACAGAGAGAGAGAGAGTGATAAACAGAGAGAAGATTAGGCACTTTCAAAATGTTTCTTGGCTCAATCAAGTTAACAAACTATTTCTGAGATAAACAAAACAATTGTTACATTTCTTGAAATTTTTGTATAAGCCTGTTTTGGAAAAATATAACATACATACCGTACTTAATTCTATGTATACAACGTACGAATCAGAGCACAAACATTTTTTTATTTTTTTTAGATCAGTGCGAGGTCATTCCTCAGAATACAAGACAGTGAGCAAAGTGATTAAAGTGAAACTAACACTTACGGTACGGCGTGGAACTACAGCCCACACACGGGGGAATGTCACGGGCATTCCAGATGACAGGCATTATCGTTGACAGAGAACAAACGGCATAACAAGAACATAAACAGTGATTTTCATGCTCACAGCTCCAAGACACACACACACACACACACACACTTCACTCACACACACACACACACACACACACACACACACACACACACACACACACACACACACACACACACACACACACACACACACAGCTCGGGTCAGAGTTGTGCAGGTCAGTCTCCAGGAAGAGATGATGAGATAATTGGAACGATTGGAAGAATAGATGTTTCACTCTTAAATTACAGGATTCAGATAAACTAATAGGATAGGAGAGGCACACACACACACACACACACACACACACACACACACACACACACACACACACACACACACACACACACACACACACACACACACACACACACACACACACACACACACACACACAAAGACAAAGTTAAAATACTTTATCAGCTCTTGACAAAAGGACAAAAATTATGGAAGTGAAGTTTTACACTTCAACACATTACCATATTAATGTTATCTTCAACGCATTACCATAGTAATGTTATCTTCAATACATTACCACTTCCTCCATATTAATGACATGTTATCTTCAACACATTACCACTTCCTCCATATTAATGACATGTTATCTTCAACACATTACCACTTCCTCCATATTAATGACATGTTATCTTCAATACATTACCACTTCCTCCATATTAATGACATGTTATCTTCAACACATTGCCACTTCCGCCATATTAATGACATGTTATCTTCAACACATTACCACTTCCTCCATATTAATGACATGTTATCTTCAATACATTACCACTTCCTCCATATTAATGACATGTTATCTTCAACACATTACCACCTCCTCCATATTAATGACATGTTATCTTCAATACATTACCACTTCCTCCATATTAATGACATGTTATCTTCAACACATTACCACTTCCTCCATGTTAATGACATGTTATCTTCAACACATTACCACTTCCTCCATATTAATGACATGTTATCTTCAACACATTACCACTTCCTCCATATTAATGTTATCTTCAACACATTACCACTTCCTCCATATTAATGACATGTTATCTTCAACACATTACCACTTCCTCCATATTAATGTTATCTTCAATACATTACCACTTCCTCCATATTAATGTTATCTTCAACACATTACCACTTCCTCCATATTAATGACATGTTATCTTCAACACATTACCACTTCCTCCATATTAATGACATGTTATCTTCAACACATTACCACTTCCTCCATATTAATGTTATCTTCAATACAATACCACTTCCTCCATATTAATGTTATCTTCAACACATTACCACTTCCTCCATATTAATGATATGTTATCTTCAATACATGACCACTTCCGCCATATTAATGACATGTTATCTTCAATACATTACCACTTCCTCCATATTAATGACATGTTATCTTCAACACATTACCACTTCCTCCATATTAATGACATGTTATCTTCAACACATTACCACTTCCTCCATATTAATGACATGTTATCTTCAATACATTACCACTTCCTCCATATTAATGACATGTTATCTTCAATACATTACCACTTCCTCCATATTAATGTTATCGTCAATACATTACCACTTCCTCCATATTAATGACATGTTATCTTCAACACATTACCACTTCCTCTATATTAATGACATGTTATCTTCAACACATTACCACTTCCTCCATATTAATGTTATCTTCAACACATTACCACTTCCTCCATATTAATGACATGTTATCTTCAATACATTACCACTTCCGCCATATTAATGACATGTTATCTTCAACGCATTACCACTTCCTCCATATTAATGACATGTTATCTTCAACACATTACCACTTCCTCCATATTAATGTTATCTTCAATACATTACCACTTCCTCCATATTAATGACATGTTATCTTCAATACATTACCACTTCCTCCATATTAATGACATGTTATCTTCAATACATTAGCACTTCCTCCATATTAATGACATGTTATCTTCAATACATTACCACTTCCTCCATATTAATGACATGTTATCTTCAATACATTACCACTTCCGCCATATTAATGACATGTTATCTTCAATACATTACCACTTCCTCCATATTAATGACATGTTATCGTAAATAGATTACCACTTCCTCCATATTAATGACATGTTATCTCCAATACATTACCACTTCCTCCATATTAATGACATGTTATCTTCAACACATTACCACTTTCTCCATATTAATGACATGTTATCTTCAACACATTACCACTTCCTCCATATTAATGACATGTTATCTTCAACACATTACCACTTCCTCCATATTAATGACATGTTATCTTCAACACATTACCACTTCCTCCATATTAATGACATGTTATCTTCAACACATTACCACTTCCTCCATATTAATGACATGTTATCGTCAATACATTACCACTTCCTCCATGTTAATGACATGTTATCTTCAACACATTACCACTTCCTCCATATTAATGACATGTTATTTTCAACACATTACCACTTCCTCCATATTAATGTTATCTTCAACACATTACCACTTCCTCAATATTAATGACATGTTATCGTCTATACATTACCACTTCCTCCATATTAATGACATGTTATCTTCAACACAGTACCACTTCCTCCATATTAATGTTATCTTCAACACATTACCACTTCCTCCATATTAATGACATGTTATCTTCAACACATTACCACTTCCTCCATATTAATGACATGTTATCTTCAACACATTACCACTTCCTCCATATTAATGACATGTTATCTTCAACACATTACCACTTCCTCCATATTAATGTTATCTTCAACACATTACCACTTCCTCCATATTAATGACATGTTATCTTCAACACATTACCACTTCCTCCATATTAATGACATGTTATCGTCAATACATTACCACTTCCTCCATGTTAATGACATGTTATCTTCAACACATTACCACTTCCTCCATATTAATGACATGTTATCTTCAACACATTACCACTTCCTCCATATTAATGTTATCTTCAACACATTACCACTTCCTCCATATTAATGACATGCTATCTTCAATACATTACCACTTCCTCCATATTAATGACATGTTATCTTCAACACATTACCACTTCCTCCATATTAATGTTATCTTCACACATTACCACTTCCTCCATATTAATGACATGCTATCGTCAATACATTACCACTTCCTCCATATTAATGACATGTATCGTCAATACATTACCACTTCTCCATATTAATGACATGTTATCTTCAAACATTACCACTTCCTCCATATTAATGACATGTTATCGTCAATACATTACCACTTCCTCCATGTTAATGACATGTTATTCAACACATTACCACTTCCTCATATTAATGACATGTTATCTTCAACACATTACCACTTCCTCCATATTAATGTTATCTTCAACACATTACCACTTCCTCAATATTAATGACATGTTATCGTCAAACATACCATCCTCCATATTAATGACATGTTATCTTCAACACAGTACCACTTCCTCCATATTAATGTTATCTTCAACACATTACCACTTCCTCCATATAATGCATGTTATCTTCAAACACATTACCACTTCCTCCCTATTAATGACATGTTCTTCAACACATTACCACTTCCTCATATTAATGACATGTTATCTTCAAACATTACCACTTCCTCCCTATTAATGTTATCTTCAACACATTACCACTTCTCCAATATAATGACATGTTTATCTTCAACACATTACCACTTCCTCCATTTAATGACATGTTATTCGTCCAATACATTAACCACTTCCTCCATTTAATGACATGTTATCTTCAACACATTACCACTTCCTCCATATTAATGACATGTTATCTTCAACACATTACCACTTCCTCCATAATATGAATGTTATCTTCAACACATTACCACTTCCTCCATATTAATGACATGCTTATCTTCAATACATTACCATTCCTCCATATTAATGACATGTTTATCTTCAACACATTACCACTTCCTCCATATTAATGTTATCTTCAACACATTACCACTTCCTCCATATTAATGACATGCTATCTCAATACATTACCACTTCCTCCATATTAATGACATGTTATCGTCAATACATTACCACTTCCTCCATATTAATGACAGTTATCTTCAAACATTACCACTTCCTCCATATTAATGACATGTTATCTTCAATACATTACCACTTTCCATATTAATGACATGTTATCTTCAATACATTACCACTTCCTCCATATTAATGACATGTTATCTTCAACACATTACCACTTCCTCCATATTAATGACATGTATCGTCAATACATTACCACTTCCTCCTATTAATGACATGTTATCTTCAACACATTCCACTTCCTCCATATTAATAGGTTCTCTTCAACACATTACCACTTCCTCCATATTAATGAATGTATCTCAAACTTACCACTTCCTCCATATTAATGACATGTTATCTTCAATACATTACCACTTCCTCCTATTAATGACATGTTATCTTCAATACATTACCACTTCCTCCATATAAATGCCATGTTTTACTTCAACACATTACCACTTCCTCCATATTAATGACATGTTATCTTCAACACATTACCACTTCCTCCATATTAATGACATGTTTATCTTCAACACATTACCACTTCCTCCATATTAATGAATTTATCGTCAATACATTACCACTTCCTCCATGTTAATGACATGTTTATCTTCAACACATTACCACTTCCTCCACTATTAATGACATGTTATCTTCAACACATACCACTTCCTCCATATTAATGTTATCTTCAACACGC
>NC_052321.1:4219920-4239920 GCF_016432855.1 Salvelinus namaycush
ATTACCACTTCCTCCATATTAATGTTATCTTCAATACATTACCACTTCCTCCATATTAATGACATGCTATCGTCAATACATTACCACTTCCTCCATATTAATGACATGTTATCGTCAATACATTACCACTTCCTCCATATTAATGACATGTTATCTTCAACACATTACCACTTCCTCCATATTAATGTTATCTCTAAACACATTACCACTTCCTCCATATTAATGTTATCGTCAATACATTACCACTTCCTCCATATTAATGACATGTGATCTTCAATACATTACCACTTTCTCCATATTAATGACATGTTATCTTCAACACATTACCACTTCCTCCATATTAATGCCATGTTATCTTCAACACATTACCACTTCCTCCATATTAATGACATGTTATCTTCAACACATTACCACTTCCTCCATATTAATGTTATCTTCAACACATTACCACTTCCTCCATATTAATGACATGTTATCTTCAACACATTACCACTTCCTCCATATTAATGACATGTTATCTTCAACACATTACCACTTCCTCCATATTAATGTTATCCTCAATACATTACCACTTCCTCCATATTAATGACATGTTATCTTCAACACATTACCACTTCCTCCATATTAATGACATGTTATCTTCAACACATTACCACTTCCTCCATATTAATGTTATCTTCAATACATTACCACTTCCTCCATATTAATGACATGTTATCTTCAATACATTACCACTTCCTCCATATTAATGACATGTTACCTTCAACACATTACCACTTCCTCCATATTAATGTTATCTCTAAACACATTACCACTTCCTCCATATTAATGTTATCGTCAATACATTACCACTTCCTCCATATTAATGACATGTGATCTTCAATACATTACCACTTTCTCCATATTAATGAAATATTATCTTCAACACATTACCACTTCCTCCATATTAATTTTATCTTCAACACATTACCACTTCCTCCATATTAATGACATGTTATCTTCAACACATTACCACTTCCTCCATATTAATGTTATCTTCAACACATTACCACTTCCTCCATATTAATGACATGTTATCTTCAACACATTACCACTTCCTCCATATTAATGACATGTTATCTTCAACACATTACCACTTCCTCCATATTAATGACATGTTATCTTCAACACATTACCACTTCCTCCATATTAATGTTATCTTCAACACATTACCACTTCCTCCATATTAATGACATGTTATCTTCAACACATTACCACTTCCTCCATATTAATGACATGTTATCGTCAATACATTACCACTTCCTCCATGTTAATGACATGTTATCTTCAACACATTACCACTTCCTCCATATCAATGACATGTTATCTTCAACACATTACCACTTCCTCCATATTAATGTTATCTTCAACACATTACCACTTCCTCCATATTAATGACATGCTATCTTCAATACATTACCACTTCCTCCATATTAATGACATGTTATCTTCAACACATTACCACTTCCTCCATATTAATGTTATCTTCAACACATTACCACTTCCTCCATATTAATGACATGCTATCGTCAATACATTACCACTTCCCCCATGTTAATGACATGTTATCTTCAACACATTACCACTTCCTCCATATTAATGACATGTTATCTTCAACACATTACCACTTCCTCCATATTAATGACATGTTATCTTCAACACATTACCACTTCCTCCATATTAATGACATGTTATCGTCAATACATTACCACTTCCCCCATGTTAATGACATGTTATCTTCAACACATTACCACTTCCTCCATATTAATGACATGTTATCTTCAACACATTACCACTTCCTCCATATTAATGTTATCTTCAACACATTACCACTTCCTCCATATTAATGACATGCTATCTTCAATACATTACCACTTCCTCCATATTAATGACATGTTATCGTCAATACATTACCACTTCCTCCATATTAATGACATGTTATCTTCAATACATTACCACTTCCTCCATATTAATGACATGTTATCGTCAATACATTACCACTTCCTCCATATTAATGACATGTTATCTTCAATACATTACCACTTCCTCCATATTAATGACATGTTATCTTCAACACATTACCACTTCCTCCATATTAATGGTATCTTCAATACATTACCACTTCCTCCATATTAATGACATGTTATCTTCAACACATTACCACTTCCTCCATATTAATGTTATCTTCAATACATTACCACTTCCTCCATATTAATGACATGCTATCGTCAATACATTACCACTTCCTCCATATTAATGACATGTTATCGTCAATACATTACCACTTCCCCCATGTTAATGACATGTTATCTTCAACACATTACCACTTCCTCCATATTAATGACATGTTATCTTCAACACATTACCACTTCCTCCATATTAATGTTATCTTCAACACATTACCACTTCCTCCATATTAATGACATGCTATCTTCAATACATTACCACTTCCTCCATATTAATGACATGTTATCGTCAATACATTACCACTTCCTCCATATTAATGACATGTTATCTTCAATACATTACCACTTCCTCCATATTAATAACATGTTATCGTCAATACATTACCACTTCCTCCATATTAATGACATGTTATCTTCAACACATTACCACTTCCTCCATATTAATGTTATCTCTAAACACATTACCACTTCCTCCATATTAATGTTATCGTCAATACATTACCACTTCCTCCATATTAATGACATGTGATCTTCAATACATTACCACTTTCTCCATATTAATGAAATGTTATCTTCAACACATTACCACTTCCTCCATATTAATGTTATCTTCAACACATTACCACTTCCTCCATATTAATGACATGTTATCTTCAACACATTACCACTTCCTCCATATTAATGTTATCTTCAACACATTACCACTTCCTCCATATTAATGACATGTTATCTTCAACACATTACCACTTCCTCCATATTAATGACATGTTATCTTCAACACATTACCACTTCCTCCATATTAATGAAATGTTATCTTCAACACATTACCACTTCCTCCATATTAATGTTATCTTCAACACATTACCACTTCCTCCATATTAATGACATGTTATCTTCAACACATTACCACTTCCTCCATATTAATGACATGTTATCGTCAATACATTACCACTTCCTCCATGTTAATGACATGTTATCTTCAACACATTACCACTTCCTCCATATTAATGACATGTTATCTTCAACACATTACCACTTCCTCCATATTAATGTTATCTTCAACACATTACCACTTCCTCCATATTAATGACATGCTATCTTCAATACATTACCACTTCCTCCATATTAATGACATGTTATCTTCAACACATTACCACTTCCTCCATATTAATGTTATCTTCAACACATTACCACTTCCTCCATATTAATGACATGCTATCGTCAATACATTACCACTTCCTCCATATTAATGACATGTTATCGTCAATACATTACCACTTCCTCCATATTAATGACATGTTATCTTCAATACATTAGCACTTCCTCCATATTAATGACATGTTATCTTCAATACATTACCACTTCCTCCATATTAATGACATGTTATCTTCAATACATTACCACTTCCGCCATATTAATGACATGTTATCTTCAATACATTCCCACTTCCTCTATATTAATGACATGTTATCTTCAATACATTACCACTTCCTCCATATTAATGACATGTTATCTTCAATACATTACCACTTCCTCCATATTAATGACATGTTATCTTCAACACATTACCACTTCCTCCATATTAATGACATGTTATCTTCAACACATTACCACTTCCTCCATATTAATGTTATCTTCAACACATTACCACTTCCTCCATATTAATGTTATCTTCAACACATTACCACTTCCTCCATATTAATGACATGTTATCTTCAATACATTACCACTTCCTCCATATTAATGACATGTTATTTTCAACACATTACCACTTTCTCCATATTAATGACATGTTATCTTCAACACATTACCACTTCCTCCATATTAATGTTATCGTCAATACATTACCACTTCCTCCATATTAATGACATGTGATCTTCAATACATTACCACTTTCTCCATATTAATGTAATGTTATCTTCAACACATTACCACTTCCTCCATATTAATGACATGCTATCTTCAATACATTACCACTTCCTCCATATTAATGACATGTTATCTTCAACACATTACCACTTCCTCCATATTAATGTTATCTTCAACACATTACCACTTCCTCCATATTAATGACATGCTATCGTCAATACATTACCACTTCCTCCATATTAATGACATGTTATCGTCAATACATTACCACTTCCTCCATATTAATGACATGTTATCTTCAATACATTAGCACTTCCTCCATATTAATGACACGTTATCTTCAATACATTACCACTTCCTCCATATTAATGACATGTTATCTTCAATACATTACCACTTCCGCCATATTAATGACATGTTATCTTCAATACATTCCCACTTCCTCTATATTAATGACATGTTATCTTCAATACATTACCACTTCCTCCATATTAATGACATGTTATCTTCAATACATTACCACTTCCTCCATATTAATGACATGTTATCTTCAACACATTACCACTTCCTCCATATTAATGACATGTTATCTTCAACACATTACCACTTCCTCCATATTAATGTTATCTTCAACACATTACCACTTCCTCCATATTAATGTTATCTTCAACACATTACCACTTCCTCCATATTAATGACATGTTATCGTCAATACATTACCACTTCCTCCATATTAATGACATGTTATCTTCAACACATTACCACTTTCTCCATATTAATGACATGTTATCTTCAACACATTACCACTTCCTCCATATTAATGTTATCTTCAATACATTACCACTTCCTCCATATTAATGACATGTTATCTTCAATACATTACCACTTCCTCCATATTAATGTTATCTTCAATACATTACCACTTCCTCCATATTAATGACATGTTATCTTCAACACATTACCACTTCCTCCATATTAATGACATGTTATCTTCAACACATTACCACTTCCTCCATATTAATGACATGTTATCTTCAACACATTACCACTTCCTCTATATTAATGACATGTTATCTTCAATACATTACCACTTCCTCCATATTAATGACATGTTATCGTCAACACATTACCACCTCCTCCATATTAATGACATGTTATCTTCAATACATTACCACTTCCTCCATATTAATGACATGTTAACTTCAACACATTACCACTTCCTCCATATTAATGTTATCTTCAATACATTACCACTTCCTCCATATTAATGACATGCTATCGTCAACACATTACCACTTCCTCCATATTAATGTTATCTTCAATACATTACCACTTCCTCCATATTAATGACATGTTATCTTCAATACATTGCCACTTCCTCCATATTAATGCCATGTTAACATCAACACATTACCACTTCCTCCATATTAATGTTATCTTCAATACATTACCACTTCCTCCATATTAATGTTATCGTCAATACATTACCACTTCCTCCATATTAATGTTATCTTCAATACATTACCACTTCCTCCATATTAATGACATGCTATCTTCAATACATTACCACTTCCTCCATATTAATGACATGTTATCTTCAACACATTACCACTTCCTCCATATTAATGACATGTTAACTTCAACACATTACCACTTCCTCCATATTAATGTTATCTTCAATACATTACCACTTCCTCCATATTAATGACATGTTATCTTCAATACATTACCACTTCCTCCATATTAATGACATGTTATCTTCAATACATTACCACTTCCTCCATATTAATGACATGTTATCTTCAACACATTACCACTTCCTCTATATTAATGACATGTTATCTTCAATACATTACCACTTCCTCCATGTTAATGACATGTTATCTTCAACACATTACCACTTCCTCCATATTAATGACATGTTATCTTCAACACATTACCACTTCCTCCATATTAATGACATGTTAACTTCAACACATTACCACTTCCTCCATATTAATGTTATCTTCAATACATTACCACTTCCTCCATATTAATGACATGTTATCTTCAATACATTACCACTTCCTCCATATTAATGACATGTTATCTTCAATACATTACCACTTCCTCCATATTAATGACATGTTATCTTCAACACATTACCACTTCCTCTATATTAATGACATGTTATCTTCAACACATTACCACTTCCTCCATATTAATGACATGTTATCTTCAACACATTACCACTTCCTCTATATTAATGACATGTTATCTTCAATACATTACCACTTCCTCCATGTTAATGACATGTTATCTTCAACACATTACCACTTCCTCCATATTAATGACATGTTATCTTCAACACATTACCACTTCCTCCATATTAATGACATGTTAACTTCAACACATTACCACTTCCTCCATATTAATGTTATCTTCAATACATTACCACTTCCTCCATATTAATGACATGTTATCTTCAATACATTACCACTTCCTCCATATTAATGACATGTTATCTTCAATACATTACCACTTCCTCCATATTAATGACATGTTATCTTCAACACATTACCACTTCCTCTATATTAATGACATGTTATCTTCAACACATTACCACTTCCTCCATATTAATGACATGTTATCTTCAACACATTACCACTTCCTCCATATTAATGACATGTTATCTTCAACACATTACCACTTCCTCCATATTAATGTTATCTTCAACACATTACCACTTCCTCCATATTAATGACATGTTATCGTCAATACATTACCACTTCCTCCATATTAATGACATGTTATCTTCAACACATTACCACTTCCTCCATATTAATGTTATCTTCAATACATTACCTCTTCCTCCATATTAATGACATGTTATCTTCAACTCTGCAAAAAGACAGAATTATATATATATTTTTTTAAAGAATAGAGTGTGTGTGTGTGTGATCTGAAAGTACTGCCGTCTGTCCTCTGGCAGTGAATAAGTGACAGAATGAGTATGGTTTTAGTATGGTGTTATAAATGCTCTACCCTTATCGCGAAATCATTTCAGAAAAGGAATCTTAAAATCAAATGTCTACTATTCAATGTGTTTTGAGGCAGTTATGTGTTTCGGCGCACCAGAGGTCATGATAACATTAATACATGATGAAGCTCTGGAGAAAACTTTAGTTAATGTGTTTTTAGTAAGCGTATTATATTATATTATATTATTCAATAATTCATATCAACATACTTAGAGATATGGCTTTCTCTTTATGTTCACAATGCACGTCCACACACGCACACACACACTACACACATCAACACACACACTGACAAACACATGGCAAAAAATTGCTTCTGGATATCAGGACAGCGATCACTCACTTCGGATTAGACAAATATTTTTTTCTTCAACAAGCAGGACACATAGGACGTACAGTCGTGGCCAAAAGTTTTGAGAATGACACAAATATTAATTTCCACAAAGTTTGCTGTTTCAGTGTCTTTAGATATTTTTGTCAGATGTTACTATGGAATACTGAAGTATAATTGCAAGCATTTTGTCACGATCGTCGTAACGTGGAAGAGAGGAGGACCAAGGCGCAGCGGGATATAAATACATTCTTCTATTTATTATAACGTAACGAAGAATACTTGAACAGACTTACAAAACAACAAACGACCGTGAAGCTTTACTACGACAAGTGCAGACACAGGCAACTTACGTAATGACATAGACAATCACCCACGACATACCCAATGAATATGGCTGCCTAAATATGGTTCCCAATCAGAGACAATGATAAACAGCTGCCTCTAATTGAGAACCAATCTAGGCAGCCATAGACATACAAACACCTAGACATGACAAAACCCCATAAACATACAAAACCCCTAGACATGACAAAAACACCTACATCCCCCATGTCACACCCTGACCTAACTAAAATAATAAAGAAAACAAAGATAACTAAGGCCAGGGCGTGACACATTTCATAAGTGTCAAAGGCTTTTATTGACAATTACTTGAAGTTGATGAAAAGAGTCAATATTTGCAGTGTTGACCCTTCTTTTTCAAGACCTCTGCAATCCACCCTGGCATGCTGTCAATTAACTTCTGGGCCACATCCTGACTGATGGCAGCCCATTCTTTTATAATCAATGCTTGGAGTTGGTCAGAATGTGTGGGTTTTTGTTTGTCCACCCGCCTCTTGAGGATTGACCACAAGTTCTCAATGGGATTAAGGTCTGGGGAGTTTCCTGGCCATGGACCAAAAATGTCAATGTTTTGTTCCCCGAGCCACTTAGTTATCACTTTTGCCTTATGGCAAGGTGCTCCATCATGCTGGAAAAGGCATTGTTCGTCACCAAACTGTTCCTAGATGGTTAGGAGAAGTTGCTCTCAGAGGATGTGTTGGTAGCATTCTTTATTCATGGCTGTGTTCTTAGGCAAAATTGTGAGTGAGCCCACTCCCTTGGCTGAGAAGCAACCCCACACATGAATGGTCTCAGGATGCTTTACTGTTGGCATGACACAGGACTGATGGTAGGGCTCACCTTGTCTTCTCCGGACAAGCTTTTTCCAGATGCCCCAAACAATCGGAAACGGGGATTCATCAGAGAAAAATACTTTACCCCAGTCCTCAGCAGTCCAATCCCTGTACCGTTTGCAGAATATCAGTCTGACCCTGATGTTTTTCCTGGAGAGAAGTGGCTTCTTTGCTGCCCTTCTTGACACCAGGCCTTCCTCCAAAAGTATTTGCCTCACTGTGCGTGCAGATACACTCCCATCTGCCTGCTGCCATTCCTGAGCAAGCTCTGTACTGGTGGTGTCCCGATGAATCAACTTTAGGAGACGGTCATGGCGCTTGTTGGACTTTCTTGGGCGCCCTGAAGCGTTCTTCACAACAATTGAACCGCTCTCCTTGAAGTTCTTGATGATCCGATAAATGGTTGATTTAGGTGCAATCTTACTGGCAGCAATATCCTTGCCTGTGAAGTCCTTTTTGTGCAAAGCAATGAGGATGGCACGTGTTTCCTTGCAGTTAACCATGGTTGACAGAGGATGAACAATGATTCCAAGCACCACCCTCCTTTTGAAGCTTCAAGTCTGTTATTCGAACTCAATCAACATGACAGATGATCTCCAGCCTTGTCCTCGTCAACACTCACACCTGTGTTCACGAGAGAATCACTGACATGATGTCAGCTGGTCCTTTTGTGGCAGGGCTGAAATGCAGTGGAAATGTTTTTTGGGGGATTCAGTTCATTTGCATGGACTTTGCAATTAATTGCAATTCATCTGATCACTCTTCATAACATTCTGGAGTATATGCAAATTGCCATTATGTAAACTGAGGCAGCAGACTTTGTGAAAATCAATATTTGTGTCATTTTCAAAAAAAAATTGGTCACAACTGTACTTTAGACACCTGACAAGGGCGAAATCCCCATCATTGGCAAGAGAAAGAGACGCAGGAACATAGAGGACACAGGGCGGGGTGCCGCGTAAGGATCCGCTGACGGAAATCTGCCCTTACCATCAGTATTACTTGCCTACGTACAATCATTGGACAATAAATTAGATCACGAATATCCTACCAACTGGACATTAAAAACTGTAACATCAAGTTTCACCGAAACGTGGCTGAATGACGACATGGATAGCATTCAGCTGGCGGGATATACGCTGCACCGGATAGATAGAACAGCACACTCCAGTAAGACGAGGGGGGATGGTCTGTGTATATTTGCAAACAACAGCTGGTGCACAAAATCTAAGGAAGTTTATAGATTTTGCTTGCCTGAAGTAGAGTATCTCATGATAAGATGTAGACCACACAATTTACCTGAAGTAGAGTATCTCATGATAAGATGTAGACCACACAATTTACCTGAAGTAGAGTATCTCGTGATAAGATGTAGACCACACAATTTACCTGAAGTAGAGTATCTCATGATAAGATGTAGACCACACAATTTACCTGAAGTAGAGTATCTCATGATAAGATGTAGACCACACAATTTACCTGAAGTAGAGTATCTCATGATAAGATGTAGACCACACAATTTACCTGAAGTAGAGTATCTCATGATAAGATGTAGACCACACAATTTACCAATAGAGTTTTCATCTATATTTTTCATGGCTGTTTATTTACCAACACAGACAGATGCTGGCACTAAGACCACGCTCAGTCAACTGTATAAGGAAATAAGCAAACAGGAAACCGCTCACCCAGAGGCGGTGCTCCTTGTGGCCGGGGACTTTAATGCAGGGAAACTTAAATCAGTTTGACCTAATTTCTATCAGCATGTTAAATGTGCAACCAGAGGGAAGAAAATTCTAGATCACCGGTACTCCACACACAGAGACGCGTACAAAGCTCTCCCTCGCCATCCATTTGGAAAATCTGACCATAACTCTATCCTCCTGATTCCTGCTTACAACAAAAATTTAAGTAGGAGGCACCAGTGACTCTGTCTATAAAACAGTGATCAGATGAAGCAGATGCTAAGCTACAGGACTATTTTGCTAGCACAGACTGGAATATGTTCAGGGATTCTTCTGATGACATTGAGGAATACACCACATCAGTCACTGGCATGATCAATAAGTGCATCGAGGACGTCGTCCCCACAGTGACTGTACGTCCATACCCCAACCAGAAGCCATAGATTACAGGAAACATTCGCAGTGAGCTAAAAGGTAGGGCTGTCGCTTTCAAGGTGTGGGACTCTAACACAGAAGCTTATAAGAAATCCTGCTATGCCCTCCGACGAGCCATCAAACAGGCAAAGCGCCAATACAGGACTAAGATTGAAACGTACTACACCGGCTCTGACGCTCGTCGAATGTGGCAGGGCCTGCAAACTATTACAGACTACAAAGGGAAGCACACCCGTGAGCTGCCCAGTTACAAAAGCCTACCAGACGAGCTAAATCACTTCTATGCTCGCTTCGAGGCAAAAAACACTGAGGCATGCATGAGAGCATTAGCTGTTCCGGAAGACTGTGTGATCACGCTCTCCGTAGCCGACGTGAGTAAGACCTTTAAACAGGTCAACATTAACAAGGCCGCTGGGCCACACGGATTACCGGGAAGTGTGCTCCGGGAATGTGCTGACCAACTGGCAGGTGTCTTCTCTGACATTTTCAACATGTCCCTGATTGAGTCTAATACCAGCATGCTTCAAGCAGACCACCATAGTCCCTGTGCCAAAGAACACTAAGGTAACCTGCCTAAATGACTACCAACCCGTAGCACTCACGTCCGTAGCCATGAAGTGCTTTGAAAGGCTGGTCATGGCTCACATTAACACCATTATCCCAGAAACTCTAGATCCTCACCAATTTTCATACCGCTCAAACAGATCCACAGATGATGCAATCTCTGTTACACTCCACACTGCCCTTTCCCACCTGGACAAAAGGAACACCTATGTGACAATGCAATGCATTGACTACAGCTCATAGTGCCCTCAAAACTCATCAATAAGTTAAGGACCCATGCTACTCTCTGTTTATCATCTATGCATAGTCACTTTAATTATACCTTTAACTGTACCAGGGTCATTGACCCTGTACCGGTACCACCTGTACATAGCCTCACTACTGCTATTTTCACTGTTATTTTACCCCTGAAGTCCCTGATGTCCTAGTCTGAATCCTGGCTTAGCTCTGATAGGCCCCCGAAAATTCTGAAATTTACATCCCCAATTATAACATTTTCCGTCAAGATAGAACTGCTAAAGGGTGCAGAGTTGCAATCTACTGTAGAGATAGCCTGCAGAGTTCTGTCCTACTATCAAGGTCTATGCCCAAATAGTTCGAGCTACTACTTTTAAAAATCCATCTCTCCAGAAATAAGTCTAACACTGTTGCCACTTGTTATAGACCCCCTCAGGTCCCATCTGTGCCCTGGGACACCATAAGTGAATTGATTGCCCCCCATCTATCATCAGAGTTGTACTGATAGGAGACCTAAACTGGGATATGCTTAAAACCCCGGCCGTCCTAAAATCGAAGCTAGATGCCCTCAATCTCACACAAATTATCAAGGAACCTACCAGGTACAACCCCAAATCCGTAACCATGGGCACCATCATCCTGACCAACTTGCACTCTAAATACACCTCTGCGGTTTTCAACCAGGATCTCAGCGATCACTGCATCACTGCCTGTGTCCGTTACCGGTCCGCCGACCATACTTCATCACTGTCAAACGCTCCCTAAAACACTTCTGCGAGCACGCATTTGTAATCGACCTGGCCTGGGTAACCTGGAAGGTTATTGACCTCATCCTGTCAGTAGAGGATGCCTGGTTGTTCTTCAAAAGTGCCTTCCTCACCATCTTAAATAAGCATGCCCCTTTCAAAAAATGTAGAACTAAGAACAGATCCCTTGGTTCACTCCAGACCTGTCTGCCCTTGACCAGCACAACAACATCCTGCTGCGTGCTGCACTAGCTTCGAACAGTCCCCGCGACATGCAACTTTTCAGGGAAGTCAGGAACCAATATACGCAGTCAGGAAAGTTTTTCAAACAGAAATTTGCATCCTGCAGCACTAATTCAAGACACTTGTATGTTCATGAAGGTTTAATATTATGATTATTTATTTGAATTGCGCACCTACCAATTTCACCGGATGTTGTTGGCATGTGTCCCGCTAGCGGGACGCCTATCCCTAAATATTATTTTTAATTAAACAAACCTCCAAACACGCTTCAATGCCATACAACACTCCTTCTGTGGGCTCCATCTGCTCTTAAACAATAGTACAGCTAAATGCATGCTCTTTCAACCGATCACTGCCCGCACCTGCCCGCCCGCCTAGCATCACTACTCTGGACAGTTCTGACTTAGAATATGTGGACAACTATAAATACCTAGGTGTCTGGCTAGACTGTAAACTCTCCTTCCAGACTCATATTAAGCATCTTAAATTCAAACTTAAATCTAGAATCGGCTTCCTATTTCGCAATAAAGCCTCCTTCACTCATGCAGCCAAACATACCCTCGTAAAACTGACTATCCTGCCGATCCTCGACTTTGGTGATGTCATTTACAAAATAGCCTCCAACACTCTAATCAGCAAACTGGATGCGGTCTATCACAGTGCCATCCGCACACACACATCAACACACGCACACACACATAAACACACACACAAACATCAACACACACACACACACACACACACACACACACACACACACACACACACACACACACACACACACACACACACACACACACACAAACATCAACACACACACACACACACACACACACAACCACATACACAAACACACACAAACACACACACAGACATACACACAAACACACATAAACACACAAACACACATGCACACACAAACATCAACACACACACATCAACACACACACATCAACACACACACAAACACACACACACACACAACCACATACACAAACACACACAAACACACACAAACATCAACACACACACAAACACCCTAACCAGAATCCGTGGATTGATGGCAGGATTTGCGCAAAACTGAAAACGCGAACCACCTCATTTAATCATGGCAAGGCGACTGGAAACATGACCGAATACAAACAGTGTAGCTATTCCCTCCGCAAGGCAATCAAACAAGCAAAGCGCCAGTATAGAGACAAAGTAGAGTCGCAATTCAACAGCTCAGACACAAGAGGTATGTGGCAGGGTCTACAGTCAATCACGGATTACAAAAAGAAAACCTGCCCCGTCGGGGACATTGACATCTTGCTCCCAGACAAATGAAACATCATCTTTGCTCGCTTTGAGGACAATACAGTGCCACCGACACGGCCCGCTACCAAAGCCTGTGGGCTCTCCTTCACCGTGGCCGAAGTGTGTAAAACATTTAAACATGTTAACCCTCGCAAGGCTGCCGGCCCAGACGACATCCCTAGCCACGTCCTCAGAGCATGCGCAGACCAGCTGGCTGGTGTGTTACGGACATATTCAATCAATCCTTATCCCAGTCTGTTTTCCCCACATGCTTCAAGATGGCCACCAATGTTCCTGTTCCCAAGAAAGCTAAGGTAAATAAACTAAATGACTATCGCCCAGTAGCACTCACTTCTGTCATCATGAAGTGCTTTGAGAGGCTAGTCAAGGATCATACCACCTCCACCCTACCTGATACCCTAGACCCAATTCCAATTTGCTTACCGCCCCAACAGATCCACAGACGATTCAATCGCCATCACACTGCACTCTGCCCTAACCCATCTGGACAAGAGAAATACCTATGTGAGAATGCTGTTCATTGACTACAGCTCAGCATTTAACACCATAGTACCCTCCAAACTCATCATTAAGTTCGAGACCCTGGGTCTTGACCCCGCCCTGTGTAACTGGGTCCTGGACTTCCTGACGGGCCACCCCTGCAGGTGGTGAGGTTAGGAAACAACTTCACCACCCCGCTGATCAGCAACACTGGGGCCCAGTGGGTGCGTTCTCAGCCCTCTCCTGTACTCCCTCTTCACCCATGACTACATGGCCATGCACGCCTCCAACTCAATCATCAAGTTTGCAGACGACACTACAATGGTAGGCCTGATTACCAACAACGACGAGACGGCCTACAGGGAGGAGGTGAGGGCCCTCGGAGTGTGGTGTCAGGAAAACAACCTCTCACTCAACGTCAACAAAACAAAGGAGATGATCATGGACTTCAGGAAACAGCAGAGGGAGCACTCCCCTATCCACATCGACAGGACAGTAGTGGAGAAGGTGGAAAGTTTTAAGTTCCTCGGCGTACACATCACGGACAAACTGAAATGGTCCACCCACACAGACAGCGCTGTGAAGAAGGCGCAGCAGCGCCTCTTCAACCTCAGGAGGCTGATGAAATTTGGCTTGTCTCCTAAAACCCGCATAAAATCCTACAGATGCACAATCAAGAGCATCCTGTCGGGCTGTATCACCGCCTGGTACGGCAACTGCTCCGCCCACAACCGTAAGGTCTGCAGGGTCTGCACAACGCATCACCGGGGGCAAACTACCTGCCCTCCAGGACACCTACACCACCCGATGTCACAGGAAGGCCATAAAGATCATCAAGGACAACAACCACCCGAGCCACTGCCTGTTCACCCCGCTATCATCCAGAAGGCGAGGTGAGTACAGGTGTATCAAAGCTGGGACCCGAGAGACTGAAAAACAGCTTCTATCTCAAGGCCATCAGACTGTTAAACAGCCATCACTAAAATAGAGAAGCTGCTGCCAACATACAGACTCAAATCACTGGCCATTTTAATAAATTGATTTATTAATAATGGTATCACTAGTCACTGTACATAATGCCGATTTAATAATGTTTACATATCCTACATTAGTCATATCATATGTATATACTGTATTTTATACCATCTATTGCATCTTGCCTATGCCGCACGGCCATCGCGCATCCATATGTTTATATGTACATATTCTCATTCACCCCTTTACATTTGTGTGTATTAGTTAGTTGTTGGGTATTTCTTAGATTACTTGTTAGATATTATTGCAATATCGGAACTAGAAGCACAAGCATTTCGTTACACTCGCAATAACATCTGCTAACCATGTGTATGTGACCAATAAAATTTTATTAGATTTTTGATTTGGCACGCACGCACGCACGCACACGCGCACACACACACACGCACGCGCACACGCACACGCACACGCACATGCACACGCACGCGCACACGCACACGCACACACACACACACGGCCTGCCTTGGGCATAAGCAATGTAAGCCACACGTCGGCTAGGGGTCCCCCGAACAAAAAAATCAGTCGGGTCTCAATTTACTGGTCAGTTATAATACAGAATAGCTAAATAGTTAAAATAGTAGAAGAGTTAATTAGTTTAAATAGTAGAATAGTTAATTAGTTTAAATAGTAGAATAGTTAATTAGTTTAAATAGTAGAATAGTTCATTAGTTTAAATAGTAGAATAGTTCATTAGTTTAAATAGTAGAATAGTTAATTAGTTTAAATAGTAGAATAGTTAATTCGTTTAAATAGTACAATAGTTAATTTGTTTAAATAGTAGAATAGTTAATTAGTTTATATGGTAGAATAGTTAATTAGTTTATATGGTAGAATAGTTAATTAGTTTATATGGTAGAATAGTTAATTAGTTTAAATAGTAGAATAGTTAATTAGTTTAAATAGTAGAATAGTTAATTAGTTTATATGGTAGAATAGTTAATTAGTTTAAATAGTAGAATAGTTAATTAGTTTAAATAGTAGAATAGTTCATTAGTTTAAATAGTAGAATAGTTCATTAGTTTAAATAGTAGAATAGTTAATTAGTTTAAATAGTAGAATAGTTAATTAGTTTAAATAGTAGAATAGTTAATTAGTTTATATGGTAGAATAGTTAATTAGTTTAAATAGTAGAATAGTTAATTAGTTTAAATAGTAGAATAGTTCATTAGTTTAAATAGTAGAATAGTTCATTAGTTTAAATAGTAGAATAGTTAATTAGTTTAAATAGTAGAATAGTTAATTCGTTTAAATAGTAGAATAGTTAATTAGTTTAAATAGTAGAATAGTTAAGGGGCCTTGTGGTTGTTCATCAGCAGTTTCTCTTGTAAGTCACTGACAGAAACTCAATTAGCACATGTCAGGAAAACATTTTTAGAAGTTAGTCTAGCCACATCTCTAAACTTGGTCGAATTACCCAGGGGCCCTGACCAAGGCCAAATAGATTTTTTTTGTCACTCTCACTCAGATATAATTTTGAAAGTCAAAATTTGTAAAATTGCTCTCACAGTCTCAGTGTAAAATTAGACGTTTGTCCACGTTGCTCCAAACGTCAAATTTCAAATGTTCAGTGCCTATCGCTGAACATGCTACCCACGGACCCGTGATAGTGCTAACGCTCACTGTTGGCCCAAGTGGCCGGTTTTGACTTGCTTTGACGTAGGCATTAATTCTGACTTGGTTAAGTAAAACAGAAAGGTAATAATTCAGGTTTGGGATAATTATTGTTAAATTGTTGAGGTTCAGAAAAACAATTCAACTGTTTAAATTGCTTTGCCTGCGAGGTGGGGGGGCCCTGCATCCAAACACACACACACACACACGGCTTGAGGATGTGTTTAACTATACTAGTGGGGACCAAAAGGGTTAGGAGTTAGGTTTAGGGTTAGGGTTAGGGGTTAAGGTTAGGGGATACGGAAAAGAGGATTTTGAATGGTTATAAATTGTGTGTCCCTACAAGACTATGTGTGTGTGTGTGTGTGTGTGTGTGTGTGTGTGTGTGTGTGTGTGTGTGTGTGTGTGTGCGTGCGTGCGTGCGTGCGTGCGTGCGTGCGTGCGTGCGTGCGTGCGTGCGTGCGTGCGTGCGTGCGTGCTCAGACCATAACAATTAATAACATTCAGAATTAATGTCTAAACTTAATTATGGATTTGTTTTTGTTTTTACCCCACCCCAAATCTTAACCCAAAACCATTAATACCTAAACCTTCTAAATGTGATGTTTATGGTCAAATTATGCAGTGAGACTGTGAGAGCTTGTTGCACACCAGTGAGAACACACCAGATAGACTTCAGTATTCAACGTTTCTCCAGATCCCCAGGATGTCAGGAGATGGCTTCAATACCGTCCACTAGGGACAACGTGAACGCGTATTACCATCTCGTAGGCTAAACGGCACACTTCGGCACCGAGGATCGTAGGTTCAATCCCAGTGCTAGGCACTCGTTTAAACCGTTTTAACCGTTACGTCAACCAGTCGTAATTAATGCCCAAACTTAACCGTCAAGTTGTATCTTATTCCGAAACGTCAAGTTTTTTTCCCCTGTTTTACAGTTTTTAACAATCACTTTGGCACTAATTTCAGAACCTTGTGGTCCTTTTTCAAAACTCTAGACACAAAACTCAAAATGGTCATCACTTGTAACGCAGGCTGTCCAATGTTCAAAACATTGCATTGTGCATTCATATCGTTAAAGAAACCTTGCACTTGCAGAATCATTGGTTCAAATAACTCATTTATCATGAAATACCATCGGAACATTCATTTAAATCACCCACACACAAGATACCAATAGTTTCACTGTGTAGTTGTTCGTACAATCATTAAATATTGTAGTACAAAATATGTGATACATGTTTCATTATGCTACTACACGTAAATACATCACTGTAAAAGGACTAGTAGAGAGACACAGTGGAATCATTGAACAAAATATGACATTTATTGATGAAATACAATAAAATCACAACATAGGTTTCTTTGAATCAAAGCAAAAATAATTTGCTACAAAAAATGAAAAAAACTGTAAAACGTCAACTGCAGTGTTCCCCACCTGGCTTACTGTAAAAAGCTAAACAAAAGATTGATTACTGTAGTTCTATATTTCCATCAACCCTGTCTTGTGGATTTGGCCACAGGTTCTCATCCACATCACAATGGATGTTTTCATTAGCCAAACATGTTGGGAAGAATCTTTGGGCGAATCCAGGCCTGACGCTGGTCTGCCGTGATGTCATTGCACGCGTCATCCATGGCCTGGAGAAGGGTAGCTTGTTCGTGAGGGCGCCTATCATATACCTTCCACCTCCATGTGGAGAAAAATTCCTCAATCGGGTTAAAGAAAGGAGAGTATGGGTGTAAGCACAGGGTGGTAAATTGTGGATGGGCCTGAAACCATGCTTGCACCATTTGAGCATGGTGGAACCTGACATTATCCCACACAATGACATAGGCTCTACAGACCTGATTTAGCTCATCAAGGACGGTTACATTCGGACAGCGACTCATGTGGCTGCCTGCAACTCAATATATAGAGTATATAGAGTAGAGAGCTTTAGATGTTGTTCGACCAAACATTAGAACGGGCAAAATGCGTAATCTAAGCAACTTTGACCGTGGTATGATTGTTGATGCCACACATGGTGATTCCAGCATCTCAGAAACAGCTGCCTTCCTGGGATTTTTACGCACTACAGTCTCTAGAGTTTACAGAGAACGGTGCGATAAACAAAACACATTCTGTGAGCGGCAGTTCTGTGGGCAAAACCACCTTGTTAATGAGAGAGGTCAGAGGAGAATGTCCAGACTCATTCAACCTAACAGAAAGGCCACAAACGCTCAAATAACAGCTGTTTAAAACAGTGGTGTGCAGAAGGGCATCTCTTAACATTCAACACTGTGAATAATTCAGGCTGTTGTGGAGGCAAAAGGGGGTCCTACCCAGTACTAGATAGGTGTACCTAATGAAGTGTCCGGTGAGTGTACAGTAATGTCAAATCTGAAAACATGGTCTGGAAAAGTGGTACATGGGACCATAGAAACAGTGTCTGATAAAGAATGATGATGAAATATTACATCCATAGATAATGTAGTCGAATTGGTTCAGGTTCCACGGTAACTGGTGTCAATGGATCTCGTTATCCTGAAACTTTCATGATCTAAAACATGGAATATTGTTTGTCAGTTTCCATAAAACTATGCATTAAGAGTAATGCAACAGTTACTTATCATTTTGAGCAGTTGTATTAATTGATAGTTAGATCATTGTAATGAAATTAATAGACAGTCATCTCAGATGTAATGTGTGAATTGCATTTTGAAATCGTAATACTTTGATGTTAAGTTGTGTCATTTTGAACAGGTGATTTTAGTTCAATGAATAAATGATCTTCGCTTTATGTGTATTGTATCCAAGCAATTGGAAAAAGTGTTAGAGTTTTGAAAAATGTGAATTTTGATCATCGGTTGTGAGTTTTGTGTCTAGAGTTTTGAAAAATGTGCATTTTGATCATCGGTTTTGAGTTTTGTGTCTAGAGTTTTGATAAATAACATCAAGGTTCCCGAAATTAGTGCCAAAGTGATTGTAAAAAACTGTAATAACCTCAACCTACTTTTAAAGTAGAATGCATTAAAATGACC
>NC_052321.1:4244920-4334920 GCF_016432855.1 Salvelinus namaycush
TTAATGCAGGGAAACTTAAATCCGTCTTACCAAATTTTTATCAGCATGTTAAATGTGCAACCAGAGAGATTAAAACTGAATCACCTTTACTCCACACACAGAGACGCATACAAAGCTCTCCCTCGCCCTCCATTTGTCGAATCTGAACAAAATTCTATCCTCCTGGTTCCTAATTACAAACAAAAATTAAGGAGAAGTGGATCTAAAATTCCATGCGTAACAGTTGTATCTTTTAGCAATGTTTATTATGAGTATTTCTGTAAATTGATGTGGCTCTCTGCAAAATCACCGGATGTTTTGGATCTACTGAACATAACGCGCCAATGTAAACTGAGATTTTTGGATATAAAAATTAACTTTACCTAACAAAATATACATGTATTGTGTAACATGAAGTCCTATGAGTGTCATCTGATGAAGATCATCAAAGGTTAGTGGTTAATTTTATCTCTATTTCTGCTTTTTGTTACTCCTCTCTTTGGCTGGAAAAATGGCTGTGTTTTTCTGTGACTTGGCTCTGACCAAACATAATCGTTTGGTGTGCTTTCGTCGTAAAGCCTTTTGAAATCGGACACTGTGGCTGGATTTACAACAAGTGTATCTTTAAAATGGTGTAAAATATTTGTATGTTTGAGGAATTGTAATTGTTTTGAATTTGGCGCCCTGAAGTTTCACTGGCTGTTGACGAGGTGCTAGCGTCCCACATACCCTAGAGAGCTTAAAGTAGGAAACACAAATGACTAGATCAATAAAAAAGTGATCAGATGAAGCAGATGTTAAGCTACAGGACTGTTTTGCTAGCACAGCCTGGAATATGTTCCGGGATTCCTCCGATGGCATTGAGGAGTACACCACATCAGTCACTGGCTTCATCAATAGGTGCATCGATAACGACGTCTTCACTGACATTGTCAACCTCTCCCTGTCCGAGTCCGTAATACCAACATATTTTAAGTAGACCACCATAGTGCCTGTGCCCAAGAACACTAAGGTAACCTGCCTAAATGACTACAGACCCGTAGCACTCACGTCTGTAGCCATGAAGTGCTTTGAAAGGCTGTTCATGGCTCACATCAACGCCATTATCCCAGAAACCCTAGACCCACTCCAATTTGCATACCGCCCAAACAGATCCACAGATGATGCAATCTCTATTGTACACTACACTGCCCTTTCCCACCTGGACAAAAGGAACACCTATGTGAGAATGCTATTCATTGACTACAGCTCAGCGTTCAACACCATAAAGCCCTCAAATCTCATGAATAAGCTAAGGACTCTGGGACTAAACCCCTCCCTCTGCAACGACTCCAACACCATTATTAAGTTTGCAGATGACACAACAGTGTCACAACTGTCACCAACAACGACGACACAGCCTATAGGGAGGAGGTCAGAGACCTGGCTGTGTGGTGCCAGGACAACAACCTTTCCCTCAACATCAGCAAGACAAAGCAGATGATTGTGGACTACAGGAAAAAGAGGAACGAGCACGCCCCCCATTCTCATCGACGAGGGTGCAGTGGAGCAGGTTGAGAGATTCAAGTTCCTTGATGTCCACATCACTAACAAACTAACATGGTCCAAACACACCATGACAGTCATGAAGAGGTCACGACAAAACCTATTCCCCTCAGGAGACTGAAAAGATTTGGCATGGGTCCCCAGATCCTCAAAAGGTTCTACAGCTGCAACATCGAGAGCATCCTGACTGGTTGCATCACTGCCTGGTATGGCAACTGCTAGGCCTCAGACTGCAAGGCACTACAGAGGGTAGTGCGTACGGCCCAGTACATCACCGGGACCAAGCTTCCTGCCATCCAAGAAGTAAAAATTGTCAAAGATTCCAGCCACCCTAGTCATAGACTGTTCTCTCTGCTACTGCACAGCAAGCGGTACCGGAGCGCCAAGTCAAGGACCAAGAGGCTAAATAGCTTCTACCCCTAAGCCATGAGACTCCTGAACATCTACTCAAATGGCTACCCAGACTATTTGCATTGCCCCCCCCCCCCCCCTCTTTTACACCACTGCTACTCTCTGTTGTTACCATCTATGCATAGTCACTTTAATAACTCTACCTACATGTGCATATTACCTCAAATAACCGGTTCCCCCACACATTGACTATGTACCGGTACCCACCTGTATATAGTCTCGCTTTTGTTATTTTACTGATGCTCTTTAACTACTTGTTACTTTTATTTCTTATTCTTCTCCTTATCTTTTTTAAACTGCATTGTTGGTAAGGGGCTAATACAATTTGACTAATATCATTTGATTTGATTTGATTGGGTTTCTTACCAGTGTGTCTCTACTTCACATCAGGTCTCAGGGAAGAACAAGTACCTCAACAAAGCCAGTTCTTACCAGTGTGTCTCTACTTCATGTCAGGTCTCAGGGAATGTAACGTAACCACTCAATATTTACTAGCATACACAGCTGTGTTCTCCTCCCTCCACCAGTCTCCTCCCTCCACCAGTCTCCTCCTCCACCAGTCTCCTCTTCCACCAGTCTCTTCCCTCCACCAGTCTCCAGCCTCCACCAGTCTCCTCCCTCCACCAGTCTCCAGCCTCCACCAGTCTCCAGCCTCCACCAGTCTCCAGCCTCCACCAGTCTCCAGCCTCCACCAGTCTCCTCCCTCCACCAGTCTCCAGCCTCCACCAGTCTCCAGCCTCCACCAGTCTCCTCCCTCCACCAGTCTCCAGCCTCCACCAGTCTCCAGCCTCCACCAGTCTCCTCCTTCCACCAGTCTCCAGCCTCCACCAGTCTCCTCCACCAGTCTCCTTCCTCCACCAGTCTCCTCCTCCACCAGTCTCATCCTCCACCAGTCTCCTCCCTCCGTCTCCTCCTCCACCAGTCTCATCCTCCACCAGTCTCCTCCCTCCGTCTCCTCCTCCACCAGTCTCCTCCCTCCGTCCCCTCCTCCACCAGTCTCCTCCCTCCGTCCCCTCCTCCACCAGTCTCCTCCCTCTGTCTCCTCCTCCACCAGTCTCCTCCATCTGTCTCCTCCTCCACCAGTCTCATCCTCCACCAGTCTCCTCCCTCCGTCTCCTCCTCCACCAGTCTCCTCCCTCCGTCCCCTCCTCCACCAGTCTCCTCCCTCCGTCCCCTCCTCCACCAGTCTCCTCCCTCTGTCTCCTCCTCCACCAGTCTCCTCCATCTGTCTCCTCCTCCACCAGTCTCCTCCCTCCGTCTCCTCCTCAACCAGTCTCCTCCCTCTGTCTCCTCCTCCACCAGTCTCCTCCCTCCGTCTCCTCCTCCACCAGTCTCCTCCCTCCGTCTCCTCCTCAACCAGTCTCCTCCCTCCGTCTCCTCCTCAACCAGTCTCCTCCCTCTGTCTCCTCCTCCACCAGTCTCCTCCCTCTGTCTCCTCCTCCACCAGTCTCTTCCCTCCGTCTCCTCCTCAACCAGTCTCCTCCCTCCGTCTCCTCCTCCACCAGTCTCCTCCCTCCGTCTCCTCCTCCACCAGTCTCCTCCCTCTGTCTCCTCCTCCACCAGTCTCCTCCCTCTGTCTCCTCCTCCACCAGTCTCCTCCCTCTGTCTCCTCCTCCACCAGTCTACCAGGTGTGTCAGGGGGATAGAGACTAAGCAGGGCCAGAGCTTTAACACCACCAGAACTCTTCTCTCCATTCCTCAGCTCACTGGACCTACAGGCTGGACTTGTACCCGTGTGTGTGTGTGTGTGTGTGTGTGTGTGTGTGTGTGTGTGTGTGTGTGTGTGTGTGTGTGTGTGTGTGTGTGTGTGTGTGTGTGTGTGTGTGTGTGTGTGTGTGTGTGTGTGTGTGTGTGTGTGCGTGCGTGCGTGCACGTGCGTGCGTGTGAGTGCGTGTATTTCACTATGCGTGTCCAGTAAGCTGAGGAATGGAGAGATCCCCTGTAGTGTCAGTGTGGCCAGGGGGCATGATTGGGCAGGGTGGCAGTGCCATGCTCCCAACTCCACACCTCTACCTGGCAAGACACACACCTTGCCCCAGGGCTCTCCTACTCGCCAGAGGGTTCTCAGAGTTAACTCTGCTCTCCGTGGACACACACTCCTATCTTCGCACACCTGACCGTACCTCTCTAAGGCGCTCACACGGTGGGAGGTGTGAGTGTGTGTTTGTGTGTGTTAATACACACAGCAGGGTAGCACTGTGATGTTTTAATCTGCCCTGGGGGCCTCTGCCTCTCACAATCCACTCAGTCTCTACCTCACTATCACTCACTCTTCAGTCTCTACCTCTAAATCACTCACTCTTCAGTCTCTATCTCTAAATCACTCACTCTTCAGTCTCTACCTCTATATCACTCACTCTTCAGTCTCTATCTCTAAATCACTCACTCTTCAGGCTCTATCTCTATATCACTCACTCTTCAGTCTCTATCTTTAAATCACTCACTCTTAGTCTCTATCTCTAAATCACTCACTCTTCAGTCTCTATCTCTATATCACTCACTCTTCAGTCTCTATATCACTCACTCTTTAGTCTCTACATCACTATCACTCACTCTTCAGTCTCTACCTATATATCACTCACTCTTCAGTCTCTATATCACTCACTCTTTAGTCTCTACCTCACCATCACTCACTCTTCAGTCTCTATATCACTCACTCTTTAGTCTCTACCTCACCATCACTCACTCTTCAGTCTCTATCTCTATATCACTCACTCTTCAGTCTCTATATCACTCACTCTTCAGTCTCTATATCACTCACTCTTCAGTCTCTGTATCACTCACTCTTCAGTCTCTACCTCACTATCACTCACTCTTCAGGCTCTATATCACTCACTATTTAGTCTCTATCTCTATCACTCACTTTTCATCTTCCATCCATCTCTCTTCTGTTTCAAATAACTGTATGAAGTAAACAATTCTAATACTGAGCTACTGTATATTGAATGCTCCAAAAAATTGGGAAAATGTATTTTATACTAATACAATTGCTCAGAGAATTACAATTTGCCTTGTCTCAGGATAGTAAGTTGTTGGTTGAAGACATCCCTCTAGTGGTGTGGGGGCTGTGCTTTGGCAAAGTGGGTGGGGTTATATCCTGCCTGTTTGGCCCTGTCCGGGGGTATCGTCGGACGGGGCCACAGTGTCTCCCGACCCCTCCTGTCTCAGCCTCCAGTATTTATGCTGCAGTAGTTTATGTGTCAGAGGGCTAGGGCCAGTCTGTTGTATATGGAGTATTTCCCCTGTCTTATCCGGTGTCCTGTGTAAATTGAAGTATGCTCACTCTAGTTCTCTCTCTTTCTCTTTCTTTCTTTCTTTCTTTCTTTCTTTCTTTCTTTCTTTCTTTCTTTCTTTCTTTCTTTCTTTCTTTCTTTCTCTCTCTCGGAGGACCTGAGCCCTAGGACCATGCCTCAGGACTACCTGGCATGATGACTCCTTGCTGTCCCCAGTCCAGCTGGTTCGGCTGCTGCTCCAGTTTCAACTGTTCTGCCTGCGGCTATGGAACCCTGACCTGTTCACCGGACGTGCTACCTTGTCCCGGACCTGCTGTTTTCAACTCTCTAGAGACAGCAGGAGTGGTAGAGATACTCTGAATGATTGGCTATGAAAAGCCAACTGACATTTACTCCTGAGGTGCTGACTTGTTGCACCCTCTACAACCACTGTGATTATTATTATCTGACCCTGCTGGTAATCTATGAGCATTTGAACATCTTGGCCATGTTCTGTTATAATCTCCACCCGGCACAGCTAGAAGAGGACTGGCCACGCCTCATAGCCTGGTTCCTCTCTAGGTTTCCTCCTAGGTTTTGGCCTTTCTAGGGAGTTTTTCCTAGCCACCGTGCTTCTAGACCTGCATTGCTTGCTGTTTGGAGTTTTAGACTGGGTTTCTGTACAGCACTTTGTGACTTCGGCTGATGTAAGAAGGGATTTATAAAAACATTTGATTTCATTGATTGAATTTGTTATTATTGACAACTCTGTTTTCTATCGATGTCAATACTTCACCTTGCTGCGAGGATATTGGTACTGAGCCTTTTTATTAAAAAAAATGTTGAGTTGGAGAACATACTGGTACGGATCTCAGACCGTTTCTACATACAGAACCTGTATCCCTGATCTTCGCTTTTCAAACAATAGATTTTCAATGCGTCCGGAGACTGAGATGGCATATTGCAAAATGTAGATTTTTGAGGCCAATTAACCATTTTCTTTGTGGATTTTGATGTGTGCTTGGGATTATTGTCTTGCTGGACGATCCACTTGCGGCCAAGACCAGGTTTTTGGCTAAAATATTCTGGTACTCTGTGAAGTTCATGATGTCTGTTAGAGCCGATTTGGACATATTTGTATAAATAACAGAACATACTGAGCTCTATGTACGTTTGTGTAAATATATTAAATATGAATGTATATGATGAAATATTAGGTACGTACCTTTATGATTTATATTTACCTGTTTGAGATGTATTCATTTGTTGTTAGTTTAACTTCGTTTTTGTTTTTGTTTCATGTTATCTGACCAAAGGTTTCAATCCAAGTGCCAATGCTGTTTAGTAAACTCCAGGCATTTACACTTGTTGGATGACTGACTGAGCTCCTCGGGCCTTTTTTGAGAAAAAAAAAAGTATTACTTGTTTAACAAAATCGCTTTCTCTGAGCAATTGTATTGTCGAAAATAACATAATTTCCCATTTTTTTGAGAATGCAATATACGTACAGTCATATATATATATCAAATCAATATATAAAATGAATTACGTATAGATAAATATGAGCAAAAATGACTCATATATATATATAGTCATTTTTGCTCATATTTATTAAGGGTGTCAATAATTTCAAACCCCACTGTACGTCTCTATCGCCCTCTTGAGAACACATATTTTAGCCCATTGAAAATTTTTCCGTTTATTAATTACTTTTTTTGTTTGTCTTCATGACTTCTGTCTCAGTCTCCTCTATATCTCTATCGTACCTGATCTCCGCTGGCCTTGAGGGAACCTCTGGGGTTTACAGCAGGATCAGTATGTAGCTAACTTCCTGTTTTGAATTCACCTCAGTTGTAGTTCTTTCAGCTCATTCAGCTGGCCTCAATGATCTTTCAAGGGAACGGAGTGATGTGTTTACCTAGATACACACACACACATACACACGCGCATACACACACAATTTGCTTTCATGTGCTAAATGCCCGCTCCTTCGGGGTGGGACAATTTTAATCACCCAGAGTCCCTGTCTCTGAGAAATGTCTGGAATACTCACATTTACAGAAATGTATGTGTGCATACGTACGTACGTGAGTGTGTCTGCGTATGTGCGTGCGTGTATATGTGCACTGTTAGTGGAGAAGAGCTGGCAGCAGTCCCAGCCTTCCCCCAGGAGAGACACAGGTCTTAAGACAGAGAGAAGGAACAGCACTCTGTCAATGTTTGGCTTTCAGCGTGTTTGATTATCTGGGGTTTCCTGAAAGGCTTGTTGCTTATTTTCGCATTTCTTTGGACACGTCAGCCCTATGACAGACAGTAACAATAGTGGGTTTAAATAGATGTTTGATTTGATCGTCGGGAAGTGAACAGAATTACTACGGCCTACTATGTTTGGATTCTAAATTGTCAGCGTCTGTTCCATCCCTCCATCCGTCCACCCCTCAATCCCTCTATCCCTCTATCCCTCCACCGCTCAATCCCTCTTTCCCTCTATCCCTCAATCCCTCCACCCCTCAATCCCTCCATCCCTCCCTCCCGCAGTCCCTCCCTCCCTCCACCCATCCCTCCATCCCTCCACCCGTCCGTCCCTCCGTCCCTCCATCCATCCCTCCATCCGTCCCTCCAACCGTCCCTCCGTCCCTCCATCCATCCCTCCATCCGTCCCTCCAACCGTCCATCCATCCCTCCATAATAATGCTTGCATTTTAGGAAAGACCTCACACACGCTCTAATGCACACACACACATACAGACAGATACACACACACACACAGACAGATAAACACAGACAGATACACACACACACAGACAGATACACACACACACACACACAAACACACACACACAGACAGATACACACACACACAGACAGATACACACACAGACAGATACACACTCACATTCAGACAGATACACACACAGACAGATACACACACTCACACACAGACTGATACACACACACACACATGACAGATACACACACACACAGACAGATACACACACAGACAGATACACACACACACACACACAGACAGATACACACACACACATTCAGACAGATACACACACAGACAGATACACACTCACATTCAGACAGATACACACACAGACAGATACACACTCACATTCAGACAGATACACACACACACATGACAGAGGAGCGTGACCGTGGTCCAACCTCCAGGGCTCCAGCAGATGGAGAGAGGGGCAGAGAGGGCACAGAGGCCTGGCACAGGACCCTGTCACCTCTCTCACACACACACACACACACACACACACACACACACACACACACACACACACACACACACACACACACACACACACACACACACACACACACACACACACACACCCTGCTGACGGGGTGACATTGTGTGTCTCACCAGGGAACTCCTTTCACGCCGACACAATGGCTGTATTTGGGAAGAAGACGAAATTCTCACATCCCAGATTTAGGATGATTTAGTCTGGGAATGAATGGAAAGAGAGTGTAAGCTTTGGAAATCAGCTGGCCGGAGTACAATTGTAGGACGTTAACCAGTCACAGCAGGAAAATTATCTTGCAGCAACAGGAAATGTTAATTATTACTCTGTGTATTCTAATTCATGGACATTTTTGTAAGGGTTGATGCATTTTTTTTGTGAGGGGAAAATCAAGTCTTAAATTTGTGGAAACTTCAGAAGCCTTTATAAACCTTAAATACTTTTGACATTTTCAGCATTGCAGGAAAGTTCTCCTGCAATTGGGTGATCAAATTAAGATCTTACATCTGTAGTACAGAGCAGATCTCTGTGGAAATGGTAACACACACACAGACCCCCCCCCCCCCCCCGTGTCGATCAGATTTTTTTACAGAAATTAGAACCTTCTATTTGACAAAATCACCAAATTAAACAAAAACACATAATAAACACAAGTGCTATTTGTCAAACAAATGATCAGAATACCTTTAAAACAAAGACATATCCTGATCAAATACAGGCTCAGTGACCACCAATAGAAAAGGCTCAGTGACCACCAATAGAAAAGGCTCAGTGACCACCAATAGAAAAGGCTCAGTGACCACCAATAGAAAAGGCTCAGTGACCACCAATAGAAAAGGAGAGATACAGAGATGTGGCTACCCAAAGAAGAGAGTCTATGTGGTCAATGCACGGTAGGGGCAAGTAAAGACAGAGATGCACTTCCTCCTCCATTAAAACATGATTATTCAGCATTGTGACGGTGGTAGTAGTAGTATTAATAGTAGTAGTAGTAGTAGCAGTGATAATGGTAGCTGTAGTAGTAGTGGTAGTGGTAGTGGTACTAGTAGTAGTAGTGGTAGTGGTAGTGGTAGTAGTAATTATGATGGTGGTAGTAGTAGTAGTATTAATAGTAGTAGTAATTATGATGGTAGTAGTAGTAGTAGTAGTAGTAGTAGTAGTAGTAGTAGTAGTAGTAATAGCAGTAGTAGTATTGATGATGGTGGTAGTAGTAGTTGCAGTAGTAGTAATAGTAGTAGTAATAGCAGTAGTAGTAGTTATGGTGGTAGTAGTAGTAGTAGTGGTAGTAGTAGTGATGATGGTGGTAATAGTAGTAGTAGTAGTAGTAGTAGAATAGTAGCAGTGACGATGGTGGCAGTAGTAGTAATAGTAATAGTAGTAGTAGTAGTAGTAGTACATGGCCAAGATATTCAAATGTTCATAAATGACCAGCATGGTCACATAATAATAATCACAGTAGTTGTCGAGGGTGCAACAAGTCAGAATCTCAGGAGTAAATGTCAGTTGGCTTTTCATAGCCGATCATTGAGAGAATCTCTACCGCTCCTGCTGTCTCCAGAGAGTTGAAAACAGCACGTCCATTGAACAGGTCAGGGTTCCATAGGCAGAACAGTTGAAACTGGAGCAGCAGCACGGCCAGGTGGACTGGGGACAGCAAGGAGTCATCATGCCAGGTAGTCCTGAGGCATGGTCCTAGGGCTCAGGTCCTCCGAGAGAGAGAAAGAAAGAAAGAAAGAGAGAATTAGAGAGAGCATACTTAAATTCACACAGGACACCGGATAAGACAGGAGAAGTACTTCAGATATAACAAACTGACCCTAGCCCCCCAACACATAAACTACTGCAGCATAAATACTGGAGGCTGAGACAGGAGGGGTCAGGAGACACTGTGGCCCCATCCGATGATACCCCCAGACAGGGCCAAACAGGAAGGATATAACCCCACCCACTTAGCCAAAGCACAGCCCCCACACCACTAGAGGGATATCTTCAACCACCAACTTGCCATCCTGAGACAAGGCCGAGTATAGCCCACAAAGATCTCTGCCACGGCACAACCCAAGTGGGGGCGCTAACCCAGACAGGAAGATCACGTCTCTGACTCAACCCACTCAAGTGACGCACCCCTCCTAGGGACGGCATGAAAGAGCACCAGTAAGCCAGTGACTCAGCCCCTGTAATAGGGTTAGAGGCAGAGAATCCCAGTGGAGAGAGGGCAACCGGCCAGGCAGAGACAGCAAGGGCGGTTCGTTGCTCCAGAGCCTTTCGTTCACCTTCACACTCCTGGGCCAGACTACACTCAATCATATGACCCACTGAGGAGATGAGTCTTCAGTAAAGACTTAAAGGTTGAGACCGAGTCTGCGTCTCTCACATGGTTAGGCAGACCATTCCATAAAAATGGAGCTCTATAGGAGAAAGCCCTGCCTCCAGCTGTTTGCTTAACATTCTAGGGACAATTAGGAGGCCTGCGTCTTGTGACCGTAGCGTACGTGTAGGTATGTACTGCAGGACCAAATCGAAAAGATAGGTAGGAGCAAGCCCATGTAATGCTTTGTAGGTTAGCAGTAAAACATTGAAATCAGCCCTTGCCTTAACAGGAAGCCAGTGTAGGGAGGCTAGCACTGGAGTAATATGATACAAATGTTTGGTTCTAGTCAGAATTCTAGCAGCCGTATTTAGCACTAACTGAAGTTTATTTCGTGCTTTATCCGGGTAGCCGGAAAGTAGAGCATTGCAGTAGTCTAACCTAGAAGTAACAAAAGCATGGATTAATTTTTCTGCATCATTTTTGGACAGAAAGTTTCAGATTTTTGCAATGTTACGTAGATGGAAAAAAGCTGTCCTTGAAACAGTCTTGATATGTTCGTCAAAAGAGAGATCAGGGTCCAGAGTAACACCGAGGTCCTTCACAGTTTTATTTGAGACGACTTTACAACCATCAAGATTAATTGTCAGATTCAACAGAAGATCTCTTTGTTCCTTGGGACCTAGAACAAGCATCTCTATTTTGTCCGAGTTTAAAAGTAGAACGTTTGCAGACATCCACTTCCTTATGTCTGAAACACAGGCTTCTAGCGAGGGCAATTTTGGGGCTTCTCCATGTTTCATTGAAATGTACAGCTGTGTGTCATCTGCATAGCAGTGAAAGTTAACATTATGTTTTCGAATGACATCCCCAAGAGGGGTGATACAGTGAATTATAAGTGAAATAATCTGTCTGTAAACAATTGTTGGAAAAATGACTTGTGTCATGCACAAAGTAGATGTCCTAACCGACTTGCCAAAACTATAGTTTGTTAACAAGTAATTTGTGAGGTCGTTGAAAAACGAGTTTTAATGACTCCAACATAAGTGTATGTAAACTTCCGACTTCAACTGTAGTAGTAATGATAGCTAGTTGTGGTAATGGTAATAGTACTAGTATTGGTAGTAGTAATGATAGCTAGTTATGGCAATGGTAATAGTACTAGTATTGGTAGTAGTAGTGATAGCTAGTTGTGGTAATGGCAATAGTACTAGTATTGGTAGAAGTAATGATAGCTAGTTGTGGTAATGATAATAGTACTAGTATTGGTAGTAGTAATGATAGATAGTTGTGGTAATAGTACTAGTATTGGTAGTAGTAATAATAGTTAGTTGTGGTAATGGTAATAGTATTGGTAGTAGTAATGCTAGCTAGTTGTGGTAATGGTAATAGTAGGGATAGTGGTGGCAGTAATGATAGCTAGATGTGGTAATGGTAATGGTACTAGTATTGGTAGTAGTAATGATATCTAGTTGTGGTAATGGTAATAGTACTAGTATTGGTAGTAGTAATGATAGCTCGTTGTGGTAATATTACTAGTATTGGTAGTAGTAATGATAGCTAGTTGTGGTAATGGTAATGGTATTAGTATTGGTAGTAGTAATGCTAGTTAGTTGTGGTAATGGTAATAGTACTAGTATTGGTAGTAGTAATGATAGCTAGTTGTGGTAATGGCATTGGTAATAGTATTGGTAGTAGTAATGATAGCTAGTTGTGGTAATGGTAATGGTACTAGTATTGGTAGTAGTACTGATAGTTAGTTGTGGTAATGGTAATAGTACTAGTTTTGATAGTAGTAATGATAGCTAGTTAAGGTACTAGTATTGGTAGTAGTAATGATATCTAGTTGTGGTAATGATAATAGTAGGGACAGTGGTAATAGTAATGATAGCTAGTTGTGGTAATAGTACTAGTATTGTTAGTAGTAATGGTAGTTCGTTGTGGTAATAGTACTAGTATTGGTAGTAGTAATGATATCTAGTTATGGTAATATTACTAGTATTGGTAGTAGTAATGACAGCTCGTTGTGGTAATGGTAATAGTACTATTATTGGTAGTACTAATGATAGCTAGTTAAGGTAATAGTACTAGTATTGGTAGTAGTAATGTTATCTAGTTGTGGTAATGGTAATAGTATTGGTAGTAGTAATGATATCTAGTTGTGGTAATTATAATAGTACTAATATTGGTAGTAGTAATGATAGCTAGTTGTGGTACTGATAATAGTACTAGTATTGGTAGTAGTAATGATAGCATGTTGTGGCAATGGTAATAGTAGGGATATTGGTAGTAGTAATGATAGTTAGTTGTGGTAATGGTGATAGTAGTAGTATTGGTAGTAGTAATAATAGTTAGTTGTGGTAATAGTACTAGTATTGGTAGTAGTAATGATAGCTAGTTGTGGTAATAGTACTAGTATTGGTAGTAGTAATGATAGCTAGTTGTGGTAATGGTAATAGTATTGGAAGTAGTAATGCTAGCTAGTTGTGGTAATGGAATTAGTAGGGATACTGGTAGTAGTAATGCTAGCTAGTTGTGGTAATGGTGATAGTACTAGTATTGGTAGTAGTAATAGTAGTTAGTTGTGGTAATAGTACTAGTATTGGTAGTAGTAATGATAGCTAGTTGTGGTAATGGTAATAGTGTTGGTAGTAGTAATGATAGCTAGTTGTGGTAATGGTAATAGTATTGGAAGTAGTAATGCTAGCTAGTTGTGGTAATGGAATTAGTAGGGATACTGGTAGTAGTAATGCTAGCTAGTTGTGGTAATGGTGATAGTACTAGTATTGGTAGTAGTAATAATAGTTAGTTGTGGTAATAGTACTAGTATTGGTAGTAGTAATGATAGCTAGTTGTGGTAATGGTAATAGTGTTGGTACTAGTAATGGTAGCTAGTTGTGGTAATGATAATAGTAGGGATAGTGGTAGTAGTAATGATAGCTAGTTGTGGTATTGTTAATAGTATTGATAGTAGTAATGATAGCTAGTTGTGGTAATGGTAATAGTACTAGTATTGGTAGTAGTAATGATAGTTAGTTGTGGTAATAGTAATAGTACTAGTATTGGTAGTAGTAATGATACCTAGTTGTGGTAATGGTAATAGTACTAGACTTGGTAGTAGTAATGATAGCTAGTTGTGGTAATAGTAAGAGTACTAGTATTGGTAGTAGTAAAGACAGCTAGTTGTGATATTGGTAATAGTAATAGTATTGGTAGTAGTAATGGTAGCTAGTTGTGGTAATGATAATAGTAGGAATAGTGGTAGTAGTAATGATAGCTAGTTGTGGTATTGTTAATAGTAATAGTATTGGTAGTAGTAATGATAGCTAGTTGTGGTAATAGTAATAGTACTAGTATTGGTAGTAGTAATGATACCTAGTTGTGGTAATGGTAATAGTACTAGAATTGGTAGTAGTAATGATAGCTAGTTGTGGTAATAGTAATAGTACTAGTATTGGCAGTAGTAATGATAGCTAGTTGTGGTAATGGTAATAGTACTAGTATTGGTAGTAGTAATGATAGCTAGTTGTGATATTGGTAATAGTAATAGTATTGGTAGTAGTAATGATAGCTAGTTGTGGTACTGATAATTAGTAGGGATATTGGTAGTAGTAATGATAGCGTGTTGCGGTAATGGTAATGGTAATAGTATTGATAGTAGTAATGATAGCTAGTTGTGGTAATGGTAATAGTAGGGATAGGGGTAGTAGTAATGATAGCTTGTTGCGGTAATGGTAATAGTAATGGTAGTAGTAATGATAGCTAGTTGTGGTACTGATAATAGTAGGGATATTGGTAGTAGTAATGATAGTTAGTTGTGGTAATAGTAATAGTACTAGTATTGGTAGTAGTAATGATAGCTAGTTGTGGTAATGGTGATAGTACTAGTATTGGTAGTAGTACTGATAGCTAGTTGTGGTAATGGTAATAGTATTGGTAGTAGTAATGCTAGCTAGTTGTGGTAATGGAATTAGTAGGGATACTGGTAGTAGTAATGCTAGCTAGTTGTGGTAATGGTGATAGTACTTGTATTGGTAGTAGTAATAATAGTTAGTTGTGGTAATAGTACTGGTATTGGTAGTAGTAATGATAGCTAGTTGTGGTAATGGTAATAGTGTTGGTACTAGTAATGATAGCTAGTTGTGGTAATGGTAATAGTACTAGTATTGGTAGTAGTAATGATAGCTAGTTGTGATATTGGTAATAGTAATAGTATTGGTAGTAGTAATGGTAGCAAGTTGTGGTAATGATAATAGTAGGGATAGTGGTAGTAGTCATGATATCTAGTTGCGGTAATAGTACTAGTTTTGGTAGTAGTAATGATAGCTAGTTGTGGTAATGATAATAGTCGGGATATTGGTAGTAGTAATGATAGCTAGTTGCGGTAATGGTAATAGTACTAGTATTGGTAGTAGTAATGATATCTAGTTGTGGTAATGGTAATAGTACTAGTATTGGTAGTAGTAATCATAGCTAGTTGTGGTAATAGTAATAGTACTAGTATTGGTAGTAGTAATGGTAGCTAGTTGTGGTAATAGTATTAGTATTGGTAGTAGTAATGATAGCTAGTTGTGGTAATGATAATAGTAGGGATATTGGTAGTAGTAATGATATCTAGTTGCCGTAATGGTAATAGTAGGGATATTGGTAGTAGTAATGATAGCTAGTTGTGGTAATGGTAATAGTACTAGTATTGGTAGTAGTAATGATAGCTAGTTGTGGTAATGATAATAGTAGGGATATTGGTAGTAGTAATGATAAGTAGTTGTGTTAATGGTAATAGTATTGGTAGTAGTAATGATAGCTAGTTGCGGTAATGATAATAGTAGGGATATTGGTAGTAGTAATGATATCTAGTTGCGGTAATGGTAATAGTACTAGTATTGGTAGTAGTAATGATAGCTAGTTGTGGTAATGGTAATACTACTAGTATTGGTAGTAGTAATGATAGCTAGTTGTGGTAATACTACTAGTATTGGTAGTAGTAATGATAGCTAGTTGTGGTAATAGTACTAGTATTGGTAGTAGTAATGATAGCTAGTTGTGGTAATGATAATAGTAGGGATATTGGTAGTAGTAATGATAGCTAGCTGTGGTAATGGTAATAGTATTGGTAGTAGTAATGATAGCTAGTTGTGGTAATGATAATAGTACTAGTATTGGTAGTAGTAATGATAGCTAGTTGTGGTAATGATAATAGTACTAGTATTGATAGTAGTAATGATAGCTAGTTGTGGTAATGGTAATATTAGGGATATTGGTAGTAGTAATGATAGCTAGTTACGGTAATGGTAATAGTAGTAGTATTGATAGTAGTAATGATAGCTTGTTGCGGTAAAGGTACTAGTATTGATAGTAGTAATGATAGCTAGTTGCGGTAATGGTAATAGTATTGGTAGTAGTAATGATAGCGAGTTGTGGTAATGGTAATATTATTGGTAGTAGTAATGATAGCTAGTTGTGGTAATGATAATAGTATTAGTATTGATAGTAGTAATGATAGCTAGTTGCGGTAATGGTAATAGTATTGGTAGTAGTAATGATAGCTAGCTGCGGTAATGGTAATAGTAGGGATATTGGTAGTAGTAATGATAGCTAGTTGTGGTAATGGTAATAGTAGGGATATTGGTAGTAGTAATGATAGCTAGTTGTGGTAATGGTAATAGTACTAGTATTGGTAGTAGTAAGGATAGCTAGTTGCGGTAATGGTAATAGTATTGATAGTAGTAATGATAGCTAGTTGCGGTAATGGTAATAGTATTGATAGTAGTAATGATAGCTAGTTGCGGTAATGGTAATATTATTGATAGTAGTAATGATAGCTAGTTGCGGTAATGGTAATAGTATTGATAGTAGTAATGATAGCTAGTTGCGGTAATGGTAATAGTACTAGTATTGATAGTAGTAATGATAGCTAGTTGTGGTAATGGTAATAGTACTAGTATTGATAGTAGTAATGATAGCTAGTTGTGGAATTTTCAGAGGAGCAAAAGAGAGAGCTACAGAGAGAGAGAGAGAGAGAGAGAGACAGAAGAGACAGAGACAGAGACACCGAGACACACAGACACAGAAAGAGAGTAGGATGAGAGGAATGATAGGGGTTCCAGCTCTTCTTGGAGTTGGCAAACACAAACAAACACCTAGCTGCACCCAGTCCTCAGAGCAAGATCTTGCCAATGTCTTACACACACTGGAGACTGGAAATCTGGCCAGATTCTCTCACACACTCAAACACACACACACCGGAGCATTACATCTTTATCTTTTGGCCTGTGAAGGAGTTATGGACCTCTTCCTCCAAATCTGTTCCTGTTTCCCTCTGATACCAGACACACACACACACACACACACACACACACACACACACACACACACACACACACACACACACACACACACACACACACACACACACACACACACACACACACACACACACGTAGCAGTAACATACACACACTTAGCAGCAATCATCTCTTGTCTCTCTGTATGATAATTAAAGCATTGGTTTGCCAACAAGAGACACAAACTGGAGCATCCAGGTAAGACACACTGGCCAATCTTCAGTGAGAGGGATGTGTGTGTGTACAGTATGTGTCACATGGAAGGATGGTCTCAGGAAAGATTGTCTCCCTATCTCTCTCTCGCTCTCTCTCTCTGTCCAATTGTCTATCTCTGTCTCTCTCTCCCTCTCTCTCCCTCTCTCTCTCTCTCTGTCCTATTGTCTCTCTCTGTCTGTCTCCCTCTTTCTCTGTCCTATTCTCTCTCTCTCTCTCTCTCCCTCTCTATCTCTCTCTGTCCTGTATCTCTATGTCTCCCTCTCTCTCTGTCTCTCTCTCTGTCTCTCTGTCCTATTCTCTCTCTGTCTCTGTCTCTGTCTCTGTCTCTCTCGCTCTCTCTCTTTCTCTCTCTGTCCTATTCTCTCTCTGTAAATTATAACTTCAACGTAGCTGTTAATCGCAAACAGAATGTTTGATCTCTCTCTCTCTCTCTCTCTCTCTCTCTCTCTCTCTCTCTCTCTCTCTCTCTCTCTCTCTCTCTCTCTCTCTCTCTCTCTCTCTCTCTCTCTCTCTCTCTCTCTCTCTCTCTCTCTCTCTCTCTCTCTCTCTCTCTCTCTCTCTCTCTCTCTCTCTCTCTCTCTCTCTCTCTGGTGTTGTATGTGCAAGGGTGACTTGCTTAAGTGATAAAGGCTACATTGTCAGGTGAGTCAGTGGGTGACATTTTTTGATGAGAGCCGTCCCTGTCTCTCCACCATGGGTTCAGGTGTATGCCTGAGCCGAATGTGACAGTGGAGGATGTTCTCCTCGCAGTGGGAGAATAAGTTGGCCATTAAAACTTCTCAGGGCTAGGTCCCTTTTTTCTCAATTTCCGCCTGAATGACATTCCCAAAGTAAACTGCCTGTAGCTCAGGCCCTGAAGCCAGGATATGCATACCATAATTGGTACCATTGGAAAGAAAACACTTTGAAGTTTGTAGAAATGTTAAAATCATGTAGGAGAATTTAACACAACAGATATGGTAGGAGAAAATCCCAAGATTTTTTTTTGAGAGAGAGTCCATCCTCTTAGCAATACAAGAGAAAGGTCAAATTGTAAATAGCTCCCTGGATGCAATTCCTATGCCTTCCACGGGGTGTCAGAAGTCTATGTTCAAGATCCCAGGCTTATAACTTCAAAAACGAATAAGAAATATCAGTTTTTGTAAAAGGACACAGTGTTGGAAATCCTTGTCCTCGCACTTTGTTGAAATTACCTACCTGCTAAAATCGATTTCCTATTGAACATACTTCTTTCCGTAACAAATTGTATAGTTTGATTACATTTTAGGGTGTCTGGGGAGTAAATATAAACATATTTTGACTTGTTGAAACAAAGTTTAGGGGTAGCTTTTCGGATTCCTTTCTCTGCAAGTTGAACGAGTGGATTACTCAAATCGATGGCTCCAACTAAACAGACTTTTTGGGATATAAAGAAGGATTTTATCTAACAAAACGACCATTCATGTTGTAGATAGGACCATTGGGATTGCAAACAGAGTAAGAACTTCAAATGTAAGTGATTTTTTTTATCACTATTTGTGAATGTATGAAACCTGTGCCGTTGGAAAAATATTTTGATGTGGGGCACCGTCCTCAAACAATCGCATGGCATGTTTTCGCTGTAATAGCTACTGTAAATTGGACAGGGCAGTTAGATTAACAATAATTTAAGCTTTCAGCTAAGACACTTATATGTACCTAAATGTTAAACCGCTATATTAACTATTAGAATGTTTTTGAATTACGCACCCTCCAGTTTCACCGGAAGTTGTCCCGCTAGCGGGACACCGATCCTTATAAACTCTCACCTGCTTCACCAATGAAGAAAGCAGTCGCTGTGTATCTGAAAGACGAGCACCGTATCAACCGGCTGGTTGAAACAGGTATTACTTTTCTCAAATAATCTTGTAATAGATGGTGTCCTAGAGAGCCAAAAGTGAGACATGGGCTGAATCAGAGGACAACGTTTGAAAGCTGTTTTCCGAGGAGCTACAACTGGATCAACAACCGGTCTGGGAAACCAGGGGAAAGTGGTGGTGCTAATGGAACCAGAACCAGAACCAGGCCAATTGTAGTGACATTCCTCAGGTTCAAGGATAAGCTTGAAGTCCTTGAAAAAGCCCAAACGCCTTAAAGGTTCCTTCATCTTCATCAATGAGGATTTCTCAGATGCAGTCCGTCAAAGAAGAAAGGAAACTAATACCAGCTATGAAGGCTGCAAGAGAACGAGGTGACATAGGATATCTGAGGTATGATAAACTGATTGTTCACCCTGCCCTCCCAAGGGGTTATGAGGAACGACAGACACAAGTAATTCCAGCCACACACACACACACACACACACACACACACACACACACACACACACACACACACACACACACACACACACACACACACACACACACACACACACACACACACACTGAGTATCTCTCTCTCAGATTCCAACTGCTGATTGATGTTTTGACGTATACATTCTGTAAATCTACTAAATCTGTTAATTGCTCACTTGAGAGTATGCAGTTTAAGGAACAAAATACATGAAATATGCTGTCTAGTGCAGTCAAACAATATTCATGTATTGGTAATATCAGAGACTCACCTGGACTCTTCTTTTGAGGATGCTGAGATCTCTATACATGGATACAATATGTTCAGGAGGGACAGAAGTAGATATGGGGGTGGATTTGCAGTTTACATCCAGAATCATATTCCAGCAAAACAACATGTGCCTTAATAGCAAACTTGTATTCATATCTGCAAATATGAATGAAATTGTTAAATTACGAGCATAGTTGGTTAAGCCACAGAAAAAGCTGCAACCTTCCCGCTAGCCATGATTGGCTGAGATAATGAGTGGGCTGGACATGCAGGGAGATGAGTTTGGATTGGTCTGCCATATAGCACGTGTCTGTCTATTGGAGCTGGTCAGTATGTTTAGGTAATCATGTCTAACGCGGCTTTAAAAGAAAAAGGTATTGCGTAGTAAAACTGCATGTCAAGTTAACTTCTCTGCGCTACGGATCCCTTTTACGGGATCATTTTCCTAAACAACCGCTGAATTGCAGGGCGCAAAATATTACTAAAAATATTTATAATCATGCAATCACAAATGAAATATACCAAAACACAGCTTAGCTTGTTGTTAAGCCACCTATCGTGTCAGATTTTGAAAATATGCTTTGCAACGAAAGCAATCTAAGCTTTTATGAGTGTATCAATGAATGGAAGTTATTTATGAGTATAGCTGATAAGCATGCCCCTTTAACCTGTTATGGCTGCAAGGGGCAGTATTGAGTAGCCAGTTAAATTGTGCCCATTTCAAACGGCCTCGTACTCAATTATTGCTCTTACAATATGCATATTATTATTACTATTGGATAGAAAACACTCTCTAGTTTCTAAAACCGTTTGAATTATTTCTCTGGGTGAAACAGAAGTCATTCTGCAGCACACTTCCTGACCAGGAAGTGGAATGTCAGAAATCGATGCTCTGTTCAACTTCATGCCTATACATGGGCGTGATACGTAAGAGTCTACATACACTTCATACACCTTCCCCTGGTTGTCAAGAGGCGGTGAGGGAAAAAAAATTGTGTTTATCTTGGTCTGAGGTGGAATTAAAGCTCTTTGTTTGACGTGACCGTCCATTTCCTGTTTCTGGAGCGCGCGAAAGAGGACATGAATTTGCCTTCTGTTTTGCTCTCGTTATGGACGACTAACATCTCTGTCTTAGATTTTATTTGATACATGTGACCATATCATCGTAACGTATGTTTTTTCAATATAGTTTAATCAGATTATTGAATTTTTTTCGGGAGTTTTGCCATGTTCCGTTCTCTGACTTTGTTGACGTTGGAGTGATCCGTGCCACTTGGCAAGTGCCCATGCTAAATGAAGAGGGAAATTTGCCGTTCCAGATCAAAACAACGACTGTTCTGGACAAAGGACACCTTGTCCAACATTCTGACGGAAGATCACCAAAAGTAAGAAACATTTTATGATGCTATTTCTAATATCTGTCGTGCATGTGAACTGGTCGTGGGCGCCCAAGTGTTTCTGGCTATTGTGGCTACGCTAATATAACGCTACATTTTGTTTTCGCTGTAAAACATTTAATAAATCGGAAATATTGTCTGGAATCACAAGATGCCTGTCTTTCAATTGCTGTACACTATGTATTTTTCAGAAATGTTTTATGATGAGTAATTAGGTATTTGACGTTGGTGTCTGTAAATATTATGGCTGCTTTCGGTGCAATTTCTGATTGTAGCTGAAATGTAAACTATGATTTATACCTGAAATATGCAAATTTTTCGAACAAAACATATGCTATACAATAAATATGTTATCAGACTGTCATCTGATGAAGTTGTTTCTTGGTTAGTGGCTATTTATATCTTTATTTGGTCGAATTTGTGATAGCTACTGATGGAGTAAAAAACTGATGGAGTAAGAATAGTGGTGTCTTTTGCTAACGTGGTTAGCTAATAGATTTACATATTGTGTCTTCCCTGTAAAACATTTTAAAAATCGGACATGTTGGCTTGATTCACAAGATGTGTACCTTTCATCTGGTGTCTTGGACTTGTTAATGTGTGAAAGTTAAATATTTAAAAAAAATATCTTTTGAATTTCGCGCCCTGCACTTGAGCTGGATGTTGTCATAAGTGTACCGGTGTCGGGCTGCACCCCAAACAGGTTAAGAAAATGTACGGTAAGGTCAAACGATGCCCCATGGATTGATGATGAGCTGAGAAATGTAACGATTCAACGTTATAATGCCAAAAAAGTAGCAGATAAATCTGGCACTCTGTTTGATAAGCAGAGTTATTGTAAATTAAGAAATCTTGTGACCAAGCTAAACAAAGGAAAGAGGAAGGGATTCTATCAGCACAAAGTTGAAGTAAAGGGTGATGGGAAAAAACTGTGGAGAACGTTAAACGCTATTATGGGTAGGAATTCAAACATGTCCGTCTCTTTTGTTGAATCAGAGGGTATATTTATTATAAAACCACATGGCATAGCAAACTACTTCGATTAATATTTTACAGGCAAAGTGGACAAGTTGAGTGTCATGTATACTCCCTCTCCGGCCTCTTAGTCATCAGGCTGCTGATTATCCCGCACACCTGTCACCATCGTCTCGCGCACCTGCGCCCTATGACACTCACCTGGACTCCATCACCTCCTTGATTATCGTCCCTATATCTGTCACTCCCTTTGGTTCTATCCTCAGGTGTTATTGATTCTCTTTTCATGTCGGTACGTTGTTTGTGTTTCGTGTTTATTGTTTTATTTATTAAAAACACTCCCTCCCTGAACTTGCTTCACTGACTCTCAACGCACTCATTACAGACTAACACCTCACCTAAGGGAAGTATCAGGGAGTGTTTTTTATTTTAATTTTTGTGTCAGAGTAATGACGTTGGGTCTGGGAACCTCTACAGGCTCTTATACCTCAACCAGATCGCCAGGCTCCCCTGCATCAGCCGGCTCATCAGGTTCTCATGCCTCAGCCGGATCACCAGGCTCCCCTGCCTCAACCGATCTGATCCGAAGAGTCAAAGGTTATTCCACTACCTAAGGATAAAAAAATCTGCATTCACTTTGTCCCAATAGTCGTCCTATAAGCTTGCTGCCTGTAAGTAAATTATTGGAAAAAATTATATCTGTACAAATCAAGGATTATTTCTCAAGTAATGGTCTGATAACGGGTTTACAGCATGCATACAAAGAAGGGCTTTCTACGAGTACGGCCTTAGCAGAAATGATGATTGGTTAAAGAGTATGGATGACAGGAAGTTAGTTGGTGCAGTGTTGCTAGATTTCAGTGCTGCTTTTGATGTAATTGATCATGAACTGTTACTAGGTAAACTCAAATGTTATGGTTTTAAGTCTGCAGCTCTATCCTGGATGGAAAGCTATCTATCCAGGAGAAGGCAAAAAGTGTTCTTCAACGGTAGCTTTTCAAACAGTAAAGATATACACTGTGGTGTTCCTCAAGGAAGTTGCCTAGGCCCACTTCTCTACTCTATCTTTACTAATGATTTACCTTCAGTAATGAACAAAGCAAGAGTGGTCATGTATGCTGTTGACTCTACAATATATAGCGCAGCATCAGAATGTAATGAGCAGTGAACTAAGAATGGTGTCTGAATGGGTTGATATGAAATAATTGGTGTTGAACATTTCTAAAATGAAATGTATTGTATTTGGTTCAAGATATATGCTTGCTGATGATCCCCAGTTGAATTTGTTGATGAATAGAACGCATGTAGAGCAAGTGAAAAAAAAAACTACTAGGCGCCATGTTGGACGCAGCTTTATCATGGTCAGAACACGTAGATCATATTGTTATTAAGATGGGTAAGGGAATTGCTGTTACAAGAAAATGTTCAGAGTATGAAACATCTAGCACTCTGAATCAGGTGATTCAATCCCTGGTCCTGTCACACTTAGAGTACTGTCTGGTTATATGGTCAATCCCTGGTCCTATCACACTTAGAGTACTGTCCAGTTATATGGTCAATCCCTGGTCCTATCACACTTAGAGTACTGTCCAGTTATATGGTCAATCCCTGGTCCTATCACACTTAGAGTACTGTCTGGTTATATGGTCAATCCCTGGTCCTATCACACTTAGAGTACTGTCTGGTTATATGGTCAATCCCTGGTCCTATCACACTTAGAGTACTGTCTGGTTATATGGTCAATCCCTGGTCCTATCACATTTAGAGTACTGTCTGGTTATATGGTCAATCCCTGGTCCTATCACACTTAGAGTACTGTCCAGTTATATGGTCAATCCCTGGTCCTGTCACACTTAGAGTACTGTCCAGTTATATGGTCATCTGCAGCAAAGAAAGATATGAAAAAGCTCAAAATCGTTCAATCAGATTAGCTGTGTTTGTGCTCTATTTTGTATAAATATATCAGAATCTCTCACGGCTTCATGTTAAAAACGAATTACTATCCAGTCTTCTGATTTTCTTTAGGAATGTTGTATTTTTAAGGCCATTTAGTACATACTAGCAACACGCATAACCACCAAACCAGACAGGCAAATTCAGGGCAGCTAAGACAACCCAAGCCAAGGACAAATGGCCTTAAATCTATAGTTTTATATAGAGCTATAGCTGAATGGAACTCTTTACCGATCCCTATTTCTCAGGTAAAAAGTAAATCCACCTTCAACAAAAAAAATGAAAGAACATCTAATGCGATAGACATATGACTGGACAGGAAATAGAAAGCGGAATATTAAATGTGTTTCCTGTCAGGTATTTTAATCGTCTGTATTGTCTACTTGTTGAATGTTTGTGAAGTCTTGATTTGTGGTTGTTTGTAATGTCTTGTTAATTGGTGTTGGACCCCAGGAAGATTAGCTAGCTTTACGGCGTTAACTAATGGTGATCCTAATAACAAATTACAAAAATGTACTAATGCTACAGAAATGTGCTTGAATGCAGTATCCAGATCCATTGGATGTAGTGATCAGAATATAGTAGCCATTTCTAGGAAAACCAAAGTTCCAAAGGCTGGGCTTAATATAGTGTATGAGGTCATACAATACGTTTTGTAGTAATTCCTATGTTGTTGATGTAAAGAATATCTGTTGGTCTGTGGTGTGTAATGATGCTTATTCCAGTTACCAATAATGACGCAGCCATTAAGAAAATGACTGTAAAAACTGTTAAATAACCTTGGATTGATGAGGAATTGAAAAACTGTATGGTTGAGAGGGATGAGGCAAAAGGAATGGAAAATAGGTCAGGCTGCACAACCGATTAGCAAAACGTACTGCAAACTGAGGAATCCTGTGACTAAACTGAATAAAAAAGAAGAAGAAACTACACTATGAAACAAAGATAAAAGACCTTCAATGAAATGTTGGAATAAAAAGCCAACTCCGCTCCATCATTCATTGAATCAGATGGCTCATTCAACACAAAGCCCACTGATATTCCCAACTAGTTTAATACATGTTTAATTGGGAAGATTAGCTAACTCAGGCATGACATGCCAGCAACAAACGCTGACACTACACATCCAAGTATATCTCACCAAATGTTTAAAGACAATAATTGTAATTTTGAATTCTGCAAAGTGAGTGTAGAAGAGGTGAAACTATTATTGTTGTCTATCAACAACAACAAGCCACTGGGGTCTGACAACTTGGATGGAAAATTACTGAGGATATTAGCGGACGCTATTGCCACTCCTATTTGCCATACCTTCAATTTAAGCCTACTAGAAAGTGTGTGCCCTCAGGCCTGGAGGGAAGCTAAAGTCATTCCGCTTCCTAAGAATAGTAAAGCCCCTTTTACTGGCTCAAATAGCTGACCAATCAACCTGTTACCAACCCTTAGTAAACTTCTGGGAAAACATTGTGTTTGACCAGATACAATGCTATTTTACATTAAACAAATTGACGACCGATTTTCACCACGCTTATTTGGAAGGACATTCAACAAGCACAGCATTGACACAAATGACTGATGATTAGCTGAGAGAAATTGAAGATTACGAGGGCTGTTTTGTTAGGCTTCAGTGCTGCTTTTGATGTTATCGATGAGCAGGAAACATTACACTCACAAAAGTTCCAAAGGAATAGAGACATTTCAAATGTCATATTATGGCTATGTGCAGTGTTGTAATGATGTGCAAATAGTTAAAGTACAAAAGGGAGAAAAAAAATGAAGATAAATATATATTTAAAATCGTGTTTGTTCTTCACTGGTTACCCTTTTCATGTGGCAATAGGTCACAAATCTTGCTGCTGTGATGGCACACTGTGGAATTTCACCCAATAGATATGGAAGTTTATCAAAATTGGATTTGTTTTCAAATTCTTTGTGGGTCTGTGTACTCTCTCTGTCTCTGGGGAGGGGAGAGGGTAGCAGCCTAGCTGACAGAGAGAGGTCGTAGTTGGGGTACACTGCCAAGAGAGTGGGTGTCCAGCCTTTCAGACCTCTAGGACTGAACTGACTGCTCTCTCACAGCCAAGGTTACAACGCAGTAAGACACATATAAGGGTTTAAAAAAACATATTTTCAGCTTGAAACACAGACACGCATTAGCGCCCACACACATGCCCACACAAACACACAGTTCAGCAAACCATGGTGTATGTTTGTTGAGGTGTCTTCCAGTTGAATAGGGAGTAATGAGCGTGTAGCGGAAGTGATTGTTTCCCTCTCTCCTCTCCTCTCCTGTCTCTCTTCTCTCAGGACTCAGGTGTGGACCACATGACACCGGAGACTCACAGTCCCCCCCCCCCACCTCCTCTTTCTCTTTCCTCATACAACGTCCTCCTCACTCTCACACATCCTCCTCTCTCTTCTCCCCTCCCCGTTCTCTCTCTCTCTCCTTTCCTTTCTCTCTCTCTCTCTCTCTCTCTCTCTCTCTCTCTCTCTCTCTCTCTCGCTCTCTCTCTCTCTTCCCCTCTCTCATCTCTCCTCTCCTCTCTCTCTTCTCTCAGGACTCAGGTGTGGACCACATGACACCGGAGACTCACAGTCTCCCCCCACCTCCTCTTTCTCTTTCCTCATACAACGTCCTCCTCACTCTCACACACTCTCTCTCTCTCTCTTCCCCTCTCTCCCTCCTCTCTTTCCTCTCCTTGAAATAAATTGATAAGAAGAAGATTAGGGAGCTGTACTGTTAGATTTCAGAGCAGCGACTGATATTATTGACTATAACCTGTTGTTGCTTTTCAACATCTGCCATATTGTGGATTCAGAGCAATCTATCTAATGTAACACATATGGTGTTCTTTAATGGAAGCTTCTCTAACGTTAAACATGTAAAGTGTGGTGTACCGCAGGGCAGCTCTCTTGGCCCTCTACCCTTTTTTACAAATGACCTGGCACTGGCATTAAACAAAGTCTGTACTGTGATAATGATTCAATCCTATCCTTCACCTCCCTTCCCCTTTGGCTTGATCCAAAGCTAATTAAGTCACCCATGCATATATTTTACTTATGGGTGGCCAAAGGAATCAAACCCACAACCTTGATGTTGCAAGTGCCGTGTTCTTCCAACTGAGCCATCCGATACAATTATCTCCCAGACTCACTCATCACTTCAGGACCATGTTTCCAGTGCTGTCTCGCCTCGTACGGACGTGTGCAGCGACCACCATGTGAGTGAACCATAAAATATAATTTGACCACATTCTTAACGGCGCTGAGACCTCGTGACCCCTAGTGAAAACACTCTTGGTCATCATGACCTCTCATCAATATGGAGACCAAAAACACACTTCAATATAAAACAATAACACTTACATTCACGCACATGTACACACACACACAAACAGAGGGCAGGTCCATGAGGTACTTGAAGATGCAAATGCATGCAATATTAAAGCTGATCTACTCTAACCCCCCCCCCACCCCACACACACACACACACACACACACACACACACACACACACACACACACACACTTGTATTCATGCACACACACACATACACACATATACAGAGGGCAGGTGAGGGCAGGTCCATGGGGAATGAGATACTTGAAGATGTGAATGTGTGCAATATTAAAGCTGATCTACTCTAACCCCCCCCCCCCCCCCCCTCACACACACACACACTTGTATGCATGCACACACACAAATACACACATATACAGAGGGCAGGTCCATGGGGAATGAGGTACTTGAAGATGTGAATGCTTAATGAGGGAGAAAATCTATTGTCCCTTTGGGGGACCCCTCTTATACACAAGGGAACTATCACAACATACTGTATTTATATTAAACACTCACACACACAAACACATTTCAACACTTTCTTTGGATCTACAATTATTAACAATTTAGAGAAGTGGTTTTCAAACATCTCTTCAGCCCTGAACTAGCTCACTGATTCCCCTAGTCAAAAGATAATTAGTTGACAAGTTGCATCAGGTGTGATAACTCTGGAATAGTTCAAATACATGGAACGGCTGGGGGTCCCAGAGGAGAGGTTTAAAAAGCCACGGATTTAGAGAAAAGACCACAAAGAGGTCATGCAGTTGCTTGCTAGTGAGTCCTCTAACAACCAAGATCTGTAATTGTTATTCTAATCAGGACAACAGAACGCTCTGTCTTCTCCAGAGAGACAGACAGACTGCCCTGATTCTGAGCATGAATTAACTAGCTTTCTTCGGTAATCCCACACACTAACACACAGGCCCACCTGCACACACTCCGACCCATACTGCCCTGCACAGACACATCCAAGTAGTTGATCTCTGTTTAGGTTTATGTTTAACGTGAAGACCAATGTATGAACAGCACTCTAACAACACACAGATTATCAGATCAACACTCAGTTACACACACACACACACACACACACACACACACACACACACACACACACACACACACACACACACACACACACACACACACACACACACACACACACACACACACACAAACAAACAAACAAACATTGAAACGGGCTTGCTTTCTGAAGAGAGCACTCACACAGGACAAACGTCCTTTTCTGCATGTGGCGGCTGATGAAATCAATAGATGATTCAAATCAAATCAAAATGTGTTGGTCGCGTACACAGATTTCCAGATGTTATCGCAGGTGCAGTGAAATGCTTGTGTTTGTAGCTCCAACAGTAATACCTAGCAATATGCTTGTGTTTGTAGCTCCAACAGTAATACCTAGGATTATGCTTGTGTTTGTAGCTCCAACAGTAATACCTAGCAATATGCTTGTGTTTGTAGCTCCAACAGTAATACCTAGGATTATGCCTGTGTTTGTAGCTCCAACAGTAATACCTAGGATTATGCTTGTGTTTGTAGCTCCAACAGTAATACCTAGCAATATGCTTGTGTTTGTGAGCTCCAACAATAAAGATGCTCCTCCCCTCTGTCCTGTCTCCTCCTCCCCCAGGTGGCATGCTCCTCCCCTCTGTCCTGTCTCCTCCTCCTCCAGGCGGCATGCTCCTCCCCTCTGTCCTGTCTCCTCCTCCTCCAGGCGGCATGCTCCTCCCCTCTGTCCTGTCTCCTCCTCCTCCAGGCGGCATGCTCCTCCCCTCTGTCCTGTCTCCTTCTCCTCCAGGCGGCATGCTCCTCCCCTCTGTCCTGTCTCTTGCTCCACCAGGCGGCATGCTCCTCCCCTTTGTCCTATCGCCTCCTCCTCCAGGCGGCATGCTCCTCCCCTCTGTCCTGTCTCCTCCTCCACCAGGCGGCATGCTCCTCCCCTCTGTCCTGTCTCCTCCTCCACCAGGCGGCATGCTCCTCCCCTCTGTCCTGTCTCCTCCTCATCCAGGCGTCATGCTCCTCCCCTCTGTCCTGTCTCCTCCTCCTCCAGGTGTCATGCTCCTCCCCTCTGTACTGTCTCCTCCTCCACCAGGCGTCATGCTCCTCCCCTCTGTCATGTCTCCTCCTCCAGCAGGTGTCAAGCTCCTCCCCTCTGTACTGTCTCCTCCTCCACCAGGTGTCAAGCTCCTCCCCTCTGTCCTGTCTCCTCCTCCTCCAGGCGTCATGCTCCTCCCCTCTGTACTGTCTCCTCCTCCACCAGGCGTCATGCTCCTCCCCTCTGTCATGTCTCCTCCTCCAGCAGGTGTCAAGCTCCTCCCCTCTGTACTGTCTCCTCCTCCACCAGGTGTCAAGCTCCTCCCCTCTGTCCTGTCTCCTCCTCCTCCAGGCTGTTTGGGGTTTTTCTCTCCAGATAGAGGACAACGGAGGGACTGAGAGAGAAGGGACTTTCAGTGTAAATAGCTATTCATTTTCATAGAAATATACAGCGTCTTGATTGAATAGAAGAGAGAAGGGAACATGTGTTCTGTATCTATGAGGGGAACAGACTGAGGATGAGAATATAGGGAGCCAGGGCAGCTATTGAAAAAGAGAGAGGGAATGAGAGATATAAATAAAAAGAGTGATAAATGGAAAGAGATGGATAGAAGAAAAATATATTATAAATAAAATGAATGAGAGATAGAACAATGGAATGGAAAGAGAGTAAAAGAGAGATAGAGAGACAGTGAGGATGGAGAGAATGAACAGGTGACTCACAGAGAGATCATGGTTCATACCCCCACCTACTGGTCAGAGCTGAGAACTACACCCAATCTGTCTGAGGCGAGAGGTACAGGTAAGGAACTCACACATTTCATATAGTCACCGGATTTCCCGTGGCCTCATTTATAACCGTTTATAAAAATTCACACAACATTTCTGCTTGAGCCATTTCTGAAAAATATACGCATGTAATTTTTGTTGTTGTTGAGAATACATAGGCCTGCTCACTTTTTCCCGTTATGAATCAAACCTATCATTAAAACAAATTGTCGTTAAAACAAACCCCAGCCTGGAAAAAAACCATTCACCTTTAATGCACTGACAACAGTCATTAGTTCCGCTAGTTGTTGTTGTTGTGGAAACCCATTTCCCTTGGACCATTGCAGTACCCCACTTAAAGCATGTCAGTGTTCAATACTTGAAGTAATAAAGTGAAATCATACGGTTATCTTTTGAAGTTGTAATACTTAACTGTTTTATGTTTTATAAAAAAAATTGACACCAAATTGCATGATGTATTCTGAACTATAAAAATTGAAGTTACTTGAACATGAATATTTGTTGTTAGTGATCATACAAATGAAGGATCCCTTTTACTTAAATCATTAACCTTAATTACTCATTTTTTTCCCCAAGTGTAAGTAGGAAGTAGTTCTGATTAGTATTTTTCAGTGGTCGTGTCTTAATTTGTAAAGAATGGTGCTCATGACTTTGTTGATGGTAGGAATTTCATCTCTCAGTATTGAATATAAATTTGATTCTATATTCAAAACAATTTAAAAGTACGGTAAATGTTACAGCACAACGTTTAATACGATAGCCTAAACATACTGTTAAAATGTTTACATATGCTACTGTTGCCATGATGATGCGGGGACTCCATTCAGTCTGGATCGCTAAAGCGTTACTGATTCCATTGTAGAAATGTAAAGCTAATGTCCAATGGAGCAGACGTACGCGGTGTTTACTATGATTGCAGTGTCCGTTAACACGGGGGAGGGGTGGGGAGGCATTGCCTTTATACTTCAATCACGCTGTAAACGAATTCTGAAACAATTACAGTAGGCTACTAACGTACACAGGACCGACTTCAATGTAAAAGATAAACTGTTCACCTGCTAAATTCAACTGTATATTATAAATCACACCACATGTGGGATTGCAAAACTTGAAATACATACAGCCTATTTCTTGATGAGAGATGCCTATGAGAGATGCCTATGGAGATGTCTATGGAGATGCCTATGAGAGATGCCTATGGAGATGCCTATGAGAGATGCCTATGAGAGATGCCTATGGAGATGCCTATGAGAGATGCCTATGAGAGATGCCTATGAGAGATGCCTATGAGAGATGCCTATGAGAGATACCTATGAGAGATGCCTATGGAGAAGCCTATGAGAGATGCCTATGAGAGATGCCTATGAGAGATGCCTATGAGAGATACCTATGGAGATGCCTATGAGAGATGCCTATGGAGATGCCTATGGAGATGCCTATGGAGATGCCTATGGAGATGCCTATGGAGATGCCTATGAGAGATGCCTATGAGAGATGCCTATGAGAGATGCCTATGAGAGATGCCTATGGAGATGCCTATGAGAGATGCCTATGAGAGATGCCTATGGAGATGCCTATGGAGATGCCTATGGAGATGCCTATGAGAGATGCCTATGAGAGATGCCTATGAGAGATGCCTATGAGAGATGCCTATGAGAGATGCCTATAGAGATGCCTATAGAGATGCCTATAGAGATGCCTATAGAGATGCCTATAGAGATGCCTATAGAGATGTCTATAGAGATGTCTATAGAGATGCCTATAGAGATGCCTATAGAGATGCCTATAGAGATGCCTATAGAGATGCCTATAGAGATGCCTATAGAGATGCCTATAGAGATGCCTATAGAGATGCCTATAGAGATGCCTATAGAGATGTCTATAGAGATGCCTATGGAGATGCCTATGAGAGATGCCTATGAGAGATGCCTATGAGAGATGCCTATGAGAGATGCCTATGGAGATGCCTATGAGAGATGCCTATTGAGACGCCTATGAGAGATGCCTATGAGAGATGCCTATGAGAGATGCCTATGAGAGATGCCTATGAGAGATGCCTATGAGAGATGCCTATGAGAGATGTCTATGGAGATGCCTATGAGAGATGTCTATGGAGACGCCTATGAGAGATGCCTATGAGAGATGCCTATGAGAGATGCCTATGAGAGATGCCTATTGAGACGCCTATGAGAGATGTCTATGGAGATGCCTATGAGAGATGCCTATGAGAGATGCCTATTGAGACGCCTATGAGAGATGTCTATGGAGATGCCTATGAGAGATGCCTATGAGAGATGCCTATTGAGACGCCTATGAGAGATGCCTATGGTGATGTCTACGGCCATTTGTTTTATGGCTCGGGAATATCAACCCGTCACAGCCAGAAAATGGGAGAAATGTATTCTGCAACGGTTATGAAAATAAAATAAACAGAAAATAGACCTGTCAAATTATTTTAAATGTAAAAAATAATAATAAACCGATTTTTTCTCTTCTCACTAACGGCAAAGGGCTGCATTCCTGTTAATATAATAAATAATAAATAATAAAATCCTGTTTATTTTATGAATAAGCTTTTAATCATATCCTCCATTTGTACAAAATACTTACTTGCCAGCTTGCAATACAACATTTCAGCCACTAGCAGATGTGTGTAAGCAAAAGGTCTAAAGTCTGCAGGGATTTACATTTTTTAATAAATGCCAACTTTTGCGTGAAAACTGGCGCACGTCGTGGTGTACATTATAAATGTACACACGGTTTCTAAAGGAGGCCCCTGGACGTTTGAGTAAGTTATTGCAACTTTTCTTTTCAGGGTGAATTTTCTAAAAGTGTTACTTGTATTATACAAGGCGGTAGTGTTTATTTTTAGGGGCAGGAGCTCTGCGATATCTTTTATCTAATATTCTATAAGAGGGGCAGGAACTCTGTGATACCGTTTATCTAATATTCTATAAGAGGGGCAGGAACTCTGTGATACCTTTTATCTAATATTCTATAAGAGGGGCAGGAACTCTGTGATACCTTTCATCTAATATTCTATAAGAGGGGCAGGAACTCTGTGATACCTTTCATCTAATATTCTATAAGAGGGGCAGGAACTCTGTGATACCTTTCATCTAATATTCTATAAGAGGGGCAGGAACTCTGTGATATCTTTTATCTAATATTCTATAAGAGGGGCAGGAACTCTGTGATACCGTTTATCTAATATTCTATAAGAGGGGCAGGAACTCTGCGATACCTTTCATCTAATATTCTATAAGAGAGGCAGGAACTCTGTGATACCGTTTATCTAATATTCTATAAGAGGGGCTGGAACTCTGTGATACCTTTTATCTAATATTCTATAAGAGGGGCAGGAACTCTGTGATACCGTTTATCTAATATTCTATAAGAGGGGCAGGAACTCTGCGATACCGTTTATCTAATATTCTATAAGAGGGGCAGGAACTCTGTGATACCGTTTATCTAATATTCTATAAGAGGGGCAGGAACTCTGTGATACCGTTTATCTAATATTCTATAAGAGGGGCAGGAACTCTGTGATACCGTTTATCTAATATTCTATAAGAGGGGCAGGAACTCTGTGATACCTTTCATCTAATATTCTATAAGAGGGGCAGGAACTCTGCGATACCTTTCATCTAATATTCTATAAGAGGGGCAGGAACTCTGTGATATCTTTTATCTAATATTCTATAAGAGGGGCAGGAACTCTGTGATACCGTTTATCTAATATTCTATAAGAGGGGCAGGAACTCTGTGATACCTTTCATCTAATATTCTATAAGAGGGGCAGGAACTCTGTGATACCTTTTATCTAATATTCTATAAGAGAGGCAGGAACTCTGCGATACCGTTTATCTAATATTCTATAAGAGGGGCTGGAACTCTGTGATACCGTTTATCTAATATTCTATAAGAGGGGCAGGAACTCTGTGATACCTTTTATCTAATATTCTATAAGAGGGGCAGGAACTTAGTGTCTTGTAAGCTCCTGACCAAGTCAACCGCTGCTCGCATGCTATCAGTGGGTGCTGGATGGCTGTGATGCTGCCACTTGCCTTGGCCGCTTTGTGAGAGATTCTAACGGGGCTCACCTGGTTAGATAAAGGAACAATAGCAACATAGTGTCTACGTACTATATTGGGTGTGTGTATGTGTGTGTCAGTAGGTGATAGATGACGTGTGTGTGTGTGTGTGTGTGTGTGTGTGTGTGTGTGTGTGTGTGTGTGTGTGTGTGTGTGTGTGTGTGTGTGTGTGTACGCTGCAACAGTATCTCTGTATTAAATACCTCTCCTGTTTCATTAACACTGTTAAAACCAATATTAACACGGCAATGATATTTTAATTTCCATTCGGCCATTTTTTAAAAAACTCTTTATAATGGTTGGTTCTGGAACATCTGCGAATCAATTAGATAATGTTGATGTCAGAGGACACGCTACAAACAAACAAACAAACAAACAAAAAAACAGTCATTATAACAAGTCTTGATTTCACACCTTTAGGAGTGCTAGCTAGTGTTGGTACAACAAGGGCAGCCAAACTGTAGCCCAAACACCACCCTGGTAGATAAACGGTATCGCAGAGTTCCTGCCCCTCTTATAGAATAGTAGATAGAAGGATGGAGGACAAGATAAGGACACAACCGGTAAAGGTAAAGGATAGAGGTAGAGAGAAGAAATGGAAAGGGAGTGAAAGAGAAACTGAGATGAACATGACTTACTGAGCATGTCCAACCTACAAAAATCTGCAATTACACACAGATGTTCAATATTAATACTCTGATATACCCTTACTAGATGTAATATAATGTCAATAAGTATATATCATTCATATTTGATTTTTAAATTCATTGCAAAAGCTGTTTCGGTAAAAATAACAATTAATGTTATTCAAAATGTCATGTGATCTGAATAAAATAAAAATAGTTCAATACAATTACCATATGGGGGGAGGGGGGATTAAAATTGAGAAATAATATTTCAAACGTTGATTACAAAATCATATAATTTAATGTTGTTTTGTGCTATTATACTATGGAACTATATATAATAAACACACAAAAAAAAATGTATAATTCAAAATGTCTAATGACTTTAAACTGGATCACAGTGTGAGAATTCAGCACGCTGTCTGATTAGTGCAAAGCCAATTAATTACTTAATCATTAAAGTTCATTATTAATTAAGAACATAAAATCAGGTCTTCTGGGTAACATAAGCCAGACCTGTCACTCGTACAAAAAACAATTTATCAAGAAAAACAGACCTTAAATAAAGTCCTAGTCAGAGAACATGTCTAACATGGTCTATGTAGTCTATGTGGTCTATGTAGTCTGTGGTCTATGTAGTCTATGTAGTCTGTGGTCTATGTAGTCTATGTAGTCTGTGGTCTATGTAGTCTATGGTCTATGTAGTCTATGTAGTCTATATGGTCTATATGGTCTATGTAGTCTACGTAGTCTGTGGTCTATGTAGTCTATGTGGTCTATGTGGTCTATGTGGTCTATGTGGTCTATATGGTCTATGTAGTCTATGTAGTCTGTGGTCTATGTAGTCTATGTGGTCTATGTAGTCTATATGGTCTATGTAGTCTATATGGTCTATATGGTCTATATGGTCTATATGGTCTATATGGTCTATATGGTCTATGTGGTCTATATGGTCTATGTAGTCTATGTGGTCTATATGGTCTATATGATCTATGTGGACTATGTGGACTATGTAGTCTATATGTCTATATGGTCTATGTAGTCTATGTGATCTATGTGGTCTATATGGTCTATATGATCTATGTGGACTATGTAGTCTATATGGTCTATATGGTCTATGTGGTCTATATGGTCTATATAGTCTATGTAGTCCTTGTGGTCTATGTAGTCTATGTAGTCTATGTAGTCTATGTGGTCTATGTAGTCATTGTGGTCTATGTAGTCCTAGTGGTCTATGTGGTCTATGTGGTCTATATGGTCTATGTGGTCTATGTAGTCCTTGTGGTCTATGTAATCATTGTGGTCTATATGGTCTATGTAGTCTTTGTGGTCTATATGGTCTATGTGGTCTATGTAGTCTATATGGTCTATTGTAGTCTATATGGTCAGTTTAACATGACTCGTGGTCCTTCTAACCAGTTTAACATGACTCGTGGTCCTTCTAACCAGTTTAACAGGACTCGTGGTCCTTCTAACCAGTTTTATCATGACTCATGGTCCTTCCAACCAGTTTAACATGACTTGTGATCCTTCTAACCAGTTTAACATGACTCGTGGTCCTTCTAACCAGTTTAACAGGATTCGTGGTCCTTCTAACCATTTTAACAGGACTCATTGTCCTTCTAACCAGTTTAACATGACTCATGGTCCTTCTAACCAGTTTAACTTGACTCATGGTCCTTCTAACCAGTTTAACTTGACTCATGGTCCTTCTAACCAGTTTAACCTGACTCATGGTCCTTCTAACCAGTTTAACTTGACTCATGGTCCTTCTAACCAGTTTAACATGACTCATGGTCCTTCTAACCAGTTTAACATGACTCATGGTCCTCCCAACCAGTTTAACATGACTCATGGTCCTCCCAACCAGTTTAACGTGACTCATGGTCCTTCTAACCAGTTGTTTTAGGAACAGAAAAAGTGCCACAGTCATCCAGAGGTAAGAAATCAGTTTTAAACATGTTAAGTGATTTATAAAAGACCGAACTAGATCAAAGGTAATTCAATAATCAATATTGTGCTGCCACTTGATCCTAATTAAGAAAAAAAAAACGATTTAACTTTTGATGGACTTTATGGAGACGTCCTCTATGACGTCATAAATGTAACTAGTCAGACACTATTTTAAGTTTCTATGAATGTATAGTTAAAGATTTTTTTATATTTTTAATTCAGACTTTTAAAAATAATTTATTGACAAAGTAATATGGGGCCAGGACAGACAGTCATTAAAGTTTCAGATACGTTTCAAAAGCCTCTGCCAACTTGAGCTAACTTTAGCCAACAATAACCAAAAAAGAATAAGACTGATGGGGCAAGCCCTTTTGAATTGGTTGTAACCAAATGACCTCAGTAACTTCCTTCAAATATTCAACTGATTTAGTCATGCAATTTTAAACACGATGACCTGATGATGTAAACGTTTTTTTGAACATAATGTTTTAACTTCTTGCGACTATAGGGGGTGCTGTTTCAAATTAGCATAATTGTCTCTACAGATGAAACGGCTTCCTACTCAATTCTTGATCGTACAATATGCATATTATTACTATTATTGGATAGAAAACAGTCTCTAGTTTCTATAGGCGTTGGAATTTTGTCTCTGAGTGGAACAGAACTCATTCTACAGCAATTTCCCTGACATGGAGTCAGATTTCACACATTTTGGCCCCTGATCTGGAGTCAGTTTAAAGGCCACTGTTATTGCTATGAGGATACGGACACTGCTTACGTCTTCCCCTGGATGCCTTTACGTGATGACGCTTTGAACGGTATCGATTGCGCAATCACAGCCACTATAAATGGAAAAAACCTGTAGGTAGGAACTCTTTTCCAGATGCACCGGGCGCGCGGTGGACACCGACCTGCACTTTTTCCAAGCATTAGTGTAGGGAGTAATATTTCTCCGGTCATGTTTCTACTCGTTATAGGAGTTAAAAACATCATAAGGTAGTTAATTTGAACCGTTGTATAGCAATTTATATCCTTTTAGTGCGATTTTGAGGCATTGCTTTGTTGTGCACTTTGAAGCGCTGGGCACGTTTGGGGGTCCCGGTCGTACGTTAGTGGGCATTTCGACGGACAAGTGGACATCTTTCGACCAAAAGAAGATTAGACCCAAGAAAGGATTCTTTGCCCAAGATTCTGATGGAAGAACAGCTCACAGTAAGAACAATTTATGATGATAAATCGTGTTTCTGTCGAAAAATGTTACACGCTTACGCCGCCATTTTGTTTTGTATAGCTTCGCTCGGCGCAACCTGTATTGAAAAGTAAGGATAATTTAAAAAATGTAAATCAGCGATTGCATTAAGAACTAGTTTGTCTTTCGATTCCTGTCAACCCTGTATTTTTTAGTCAAGTATATGATTAGCTTTTGATTAAACTAGATCACTCAAAGATGGCGACCGACATTTCCAGGCTTGTTTTGCTACTATTTTCATTGTATAACCACGGTTTTTTATGGCTAAATATGCACATTTTCGAACAAACTGTATATGTATGTTGTAATATGATGTTACAGGAGTGTCATCTGAAGAATTCTGAGAAGGTTAGTGAAAAAATTAATATATTTTGGCGATGATACGATATCGCTCTCTTTGGCTAGAATCAGTGCTCGGGTAACGTTTGCGTATGTGGTATGCTAATATAACGATTTATTGTGTTTTCGCCGTAAAACACTTAGAAAATCTGAAATGTTGTCTGAATTCACAAGATCTGTGTCTTTCCATTGCTATGTGCTGTGTATTTTTAAGAAATGTTTTATGATGAGTAAATTGGTAATACACGTTGCTGTCTGTAGTAATTCTAGGAGCTTTGGTGAGATTTGTGATGCTGGCTGCAATGGCAAACTATGATTTATACCTGAAATATGCACATTTTTCTAACAAAACCTATCCTATACCATAAATATGTTATCAGACTGTCATCTGGTGAGGTTTTTTCTTGGTTAGTGGCTATCAATATCTTAGTTTAGCCGAATTGGTGATAGCTACTGGTGTTGAGAGAAAATGGTGGACAAAGAAAAATGGTGATTTTTGCTAACGTGTTTAGCTAATAGATTTACATATTGTGTCTTCCCTGTAAAACATTTTAAAAATCTGAAATGGTGGCTTTATTCACAAGATCTGTATCTTTCATTAGGTGTCTTGGACTTGTGATTTAATGATATTTAGATGCTACTATTTAATTGTGACGCTATGCTAGCGATGCTAATCAGTGTGGGGGGGGGGTGGGGGGTGATCCCGGATCCGGGGTTGAGGCTCGTTAGAGGTTAACCATCTGACAAAAAAGAGATTCTGGACATCAGAGCAGCTATCACTAACCTCGATGTGGACGAGGACTTGCTCGTCTTGCTCCTGCTTCAAGGAGTCGGAGGCGAAAGACATACTGAATATCCCGGACCAGGCCCAAATCCTCAACACTCGAAGAAGGTAGGAGACGTTGCTATAGAGGCCGGTGTGTGGGAAACCTGACGAGACTTCGTCGGAGAGTGGATAAATTGCCTCCACCCTCCGTTCTATTGGCCAACTGTAACGCTCGTCGTTAGGTGGAAGAGAGGAGGACCAAATCGCAGGGTGGTACGTTTCCATATTTATTGGAACACTTATTAAACACGAACAAAACAATAAAGAGAAATGAAACCAACGACGCTACAGACCTGAACATGTGAACCTAGTGAAAACAAAGAACGCAATGAACAGGAACAATCACCTACAAACAAACAGTGAAAACAGACAACCTTAATATGGTTCCCAATCAGAGACAATGACAAACACCTGCCTCTGATTGAGAACCATATTAGGCCAAACAACAAACCCAACATAGAAACACAAAACATAGAATATACCCACCCAGCTCACGTCCTGACCAACTAAACAAAGACTAAACAAAGGAAATAAGGTCAGGAACGTGACACCAACAAGCAATCACTGGAGAATAAACTGGAGACCATCCTATCAACATGATCTGAAGATCTGCAATATCCTCTATTTCTCAGAGCTGTGGCTGAACAAGGACATGGTAAATATAAATCGAGCTGGCTTTTCTATTGGCAGGACAGAACGGCTGCATCGAGCATGCTCAGAAGAGGGGGTGTGTTACTTTGTTAAAAACTACTGGTGCGCGATTTCTAATATTATCGTGCGAGTTGTGGAATTGTTAGGTTAGATTACTCGTTGGTTATTACTGCATTGTCGGAACTAGAAGCACAAGCATTTCGCTACACTCGCATTAACATCTGCTAACCATGTGTATGTGACAAATACAATTTGAGTTGATTTGAATATTAAGGAAGTCTGGTTCTGCTTGCCTGAGATTACCTCACAATAAGCTGTAGACCTGTAACGACTTTCTTCCTGGGATGAAGGAGAGGACCAAAATGCAGCGCAGTTAGTGTTCAACATGTTTAATTAAACAATAAACGATGAACATTAACAAATAACAAAATAACAAACGTGAAAGCCGAGACAGTCCTATCTGGTGCAGAACACAAACACAGAGACAGGAAACAACCACCCACAATCCCCAACACAAAACAAGCCACCTATATATGATTCTCAATCAGGGACAACGATTGACAGCTGTCTCTGATTGAGAACCATATTAGGCTGAACACAGAAACAGACGAACTAGACACACAACATAGAATACCCACCCCAACTCACGCCCTGACCAACTAAACACATACAAAACAACAGAAAACAGGTCAGGAACGTGACAGAACCCCCCCCTCAAGGTGCGAACTCCGGGCGCACCCCTAAAACTCAAGGGGAGGGTCTGGGTGGGCATCTGTCCGCGGTGGCGGCTCCGGCGGTGGACGAGGACACCACTCCACCACTGTCTTTGTCCCCCTCCTTAGCGTCCTTTGAGTGGCGACCCTCGCCCCCGACCATGGTCCAGGAACCTTCACCAAGGCCCCTCCTAAATAGAGGAGACAACTCAGGACCGAGAGGTAGCTCAGGACAGAGAGGTAGCTCAGGACAGAGAGGTAGCTCAGGACAGAGAGGTAGCTCAGGACAGAGAGGTAGCTCAGGACAGAGAAATCGCTCCGGACAGAGAGGTAGCTTAGGACAGAGAGGTAGCTTAGGACAGAGGGACAACTCTGGACTAATGGCAGCTCCGGACTGAGTGGCAGCTCCGGACTGAGTGGCAGCTCCGGACTGAGTGGCAGCTCCGGACTGGGTGGCAGCTCATGACTGGGTGGCAGCTCATGACTGGGTGGCAGCTCATGACTGGAGGGCAGCTCATGACTGGAGGGCAGCTCATGACTGGAGGGCAGCTCATGACTGGAGGGCAGCTCATGACTGGAGGGCAGCTCATGACTGGAGGGCAGCTCATGACTGAAGGGCAGCTCCTGACTGGCTGGCGGCTCTGGCAGCTCCTGACTGGCTGGCGGCTCTGGCAGCTCCTGACTGGCTGGCGGCTCTGGCAGCTCCTGACTGGCTGGCGGCTCTGGCAGCTCCTGACTGGCTGGCGGCTCTGGCAGCTCCTGACTGGCTGGCGGCTCTGGCGGCTCCTGACTGGCTGGCGGCTCTGGCGGCTCCTGACTGGCTGGCGGCTCTGGCGGCTCCTGACTGACGGACGGCTCTAGCGGCTCCTGACTGACGGGCGGCTCTAATGGCTCGGGACAGACGGGCGGCTCTAAAGGCTCGTGGCAGACGGATGGCTCAGACGGCGCTGGGCAGACGGATGGCTCAGACGGCGCTGGGCAGACGGATGGCTCAGACGGCGCTGGGCAGACGGATGGCTCAGACGGCGCTGGGCAGACGGATGGCTCAGACGGCGCTGGGCAGACGGATGGCTCAGACGGCGCTGGGCAGACGGATGGCTCAGACGGCGCTGGGCAGACGGATGGCTCAGACGGCGCTGGGCAGACAGGCAGCTCAGACGGTGCTGGGCAGACGAGCAGTGCAGGCAGCTCAGACGGCGCTGGGCAGACGAGCAGTACAGGCGGCGTTGGGCAGACGGCCGACTCTGACCTGCTGAGGCGCACAGTAGGCCTGGTGCGTGGTGCCGGAACTGGAGGTACCGGACTGGAGACACGCACCTCAAGGCTAGTGCGGGGAGCAGGAACAGGGCACACTGGACTCTCGATGCGCACTATAGGCCTGGTGCGTGGTACCGGAACTGGAGGTACCGGGCTGAGGGCACGCACCTCAGGGCGAGTGCGGGGAGCAGGAACAGGGCACACTGGACTCTCGAGGCGCACTATAGGCCTGGTGCGTGGTACCGGAACTGGAGGTACCGGGCTGAGGGCACGCACCTCAGGGCGAGTGCGTGGAGAAGGAACAGTGCGTACAGGGCTCTGGAGACGCACAGGAGGCTTGGTGCGTGGTGCTGGAACTGGTGGTACTGGGCTGGAGACACGCACCACAGGGAGAGTGCGTGGAGGAGGAACAGGGCTCTGGAGACGCACTGGAAGCCTGGTGCGTGGTGTAGGCACTGGTGGTACTGGGCTGGGGCGGGAAGGTGGCGCCGGATATACCGGACCGTTCAGGCGTACTGGCTCCCTTGAGCACTGAGCCTGCCCAACCTTACCTGGTTGCATGCTCCCCGTAGCCCGTCCAGTGCGGGGAGGTGGAATAACCCGCACTGGGCTGTGTTGGCGAACCGGGGACACCATGCGTAAGGCTGGTGCCATGTACACCGGCCCGAGGAGACGTACTGGAGGCCAGATATGTAGAGCCGGCTTCATGGCACTTGGCTCAATGCTCAATCTAGCCCACCCAGTGCGGGGAGGTGGAATAACCCGCACCGGGCTATGCACCCGTACAGGAGACACCGTGCGCTCTTCCGCATAACACGGTGTCTGCCCGTACTCCCGCTCTCCACGGTAAGCATGGGAAGTGGGCGCAGGTTTCCTACCTGCCCTCGCCACACTACCCTTTAGCCCCCCCCCCCCCCCACAAGAATTTTTGGGGATTTCCTCTCGGGTTTCCGTGCTAGCCGCGTACCTTCATAACTCCGGTTCCTCTCTCCGGATGCCTCTGCTCTCCTAACTGCCTCCAGCTGTTCCCATGGGAGGCGATCCCTTCCAGCCAGGATCTCCTCCCATGTGTAGCAACCCTTGCCGTCCAAAACGTCTTCCCATGTCCATTTCTCCTTTCTCTGCTCCTGCTGTCGCTGCTGTCGCTGCCCGTAGCCACGCTGCTTGGTCCTTTGTTGGTGGGTGGTTCTGTAACGACTTTCTTCCTGGGATGAAGGAGAGGACCAAAATGCAGCGCAGTTAGTGTTCAACATGTTTAATTAAACAATAAACGATGAACATTAACAAATAACAAAATAACAAACGTGAAAGCCGAGACAGTCCTATCTGGTGCAGAACACAAACACAGAGACAGGAAACAACCACCCACAATCCCCAACACAAAACAAGCCACCTATATATGATTCTCAATCAGGGACAACGATTGACAGCTGTCTCTGATTGAGAACCATATTAGGCTGAACACAGAAACAGACGAACTAGACACACAACATAGAATACCCACCCCAACTCACGCCCTGACCAACTAAACACATACAAAACAACAGAAAACAGGTCAGGAACGTGACAAGACCACACTATTTACCAAGAGAGTTTTCATCTACAGTGAACTCATAGTAGTATTTTTCCACATTTTGTTACGTTACAGCCTTGTTCTAAAATTGATTTTAAAACTTCTTGCGACTACAGGGGGTGCTGTTCCGAATTAGCATTTTGTCGTCTCCAAATTAAACTGCCTAGTACTCAATTCTTGCTCGTACAATATGCATATTATTAATTCTATTGGATAGAAAACACTTTCTAGTTTCATACAACGTTGAAATTATGTCTGTGGGTGACCCAGAACTCTTTCTACAGCGAAATCCATGACAGACAGTGAAAGGTCTGAGAGCGAAGCTCTGATTTCAGATCAGTTTTAAAAGTCTGTGTATATCCTATGGAACGACACGAACTGCACCCGCCTTCCCCTGGATGTCAGTAACCAATGAGAAGTGGAATGGGCCTTCTAGGTAGCTCTCAGAGGTTATAAAAGACCAAGGAGTGAGAGTAGCCCCCCTTTCGACGCTCGCCCTTACGCAGGAAGGGACCTCCGGATGCCATTTTCACAGGCTCGGTTATCAACTTGAAATGTATCCGTCTGTAATTTAATTCGATATAGGACTTAGAAACATCATAAGGTAGTTAATTTAAACCGTTTTATAGCAATTTATATCCGTTTAGTGCGATTTTGATGCATTTCTATGTGAAGCACCGGGCACATTTCGGGGTCCCGGTCGAACGTTAGCGGGCATTTAGACGGACAAAGGACATCTTTCGACCAAAAGAAGATTATACCCAAGAAAGAATACATTGCCCAAGAATCTGATGGAAAATCACCTCATAGTAAGTAATATTTAATATGATAAATCGTTGTTCTGTCGAAATATTTTAAACGCATATTTCGCCATTTTGTTTTCTATCCCTTCGCTTGGCGAACCCTGTATTGCACAGTAAGGATAATTTTAGAAATGTAAATCAGCGATTGCATTAAGAACTAATTTGTCTTTCGATTCCTGTCAACCCTGTATTTTTTAGTCAAGTATATGATTAGCTATTGATTAAACTAGATCACTCTGAAAGATGGCGACCGACTTTTCCATGCTGGTTTTGCTACCATCTTCATTGTATAACCACGGTTTTTTATGGCTAAATATGCACATTTTCGAACAAACAATATATGTATGTTGTAATATGATGTTACAGGAGTGTCAACGGAAGAATTCTGAGAAGGTTAGTGAAAAAATTAATATCTTTTGGCGATGATTACGTTATCGCTATTTGGCTTGAATTGATGCTCTGGTGTTGTTTGCATATGTGGTATGCTAACTTATCGATTTATTGTGTTTTCGCTGTAAAACGCTTAGAAAATCTGAAATATTGTCTGAAATCACAAGATCTGTGTCTTTCCATTGCTATGCTTTGTCTATTTTTATGAAATGTTTTATGATGAGTAAATTGGTCATACACGTTGCTCTCTCTAGTAATTCTAGTCCAGTTGTGACTGTGGGTGCAATTGTAAACTGTGATTTCTACCTGAAATATGCACATTTGTCTAACAAAACCTATCCTATACCATAAATATGTTATCAGACTGTCATCTGAGGAGGTTTTTTCTTGGTTAGTGGCTATCAATATCTTAGTTTAGCCGAATTGGTGATAGCTACTGGTGGAGAGAGAAAATGGTGGACAAAGGAAAAATGGTGTATTTTGCTAACGTGGTTAGCTAATAGATTTACATATTGTGTCTTCCCTGTATAACATTTTAAAAAACAGAAATGATGGGGTTATTCACAAGATCTGTATCTTTCATCTGGTGTCTTGGACTTGTGATTTAATGATATTTAGATGCTACTATTTAATTGTGACGCTATGCTAGCTATGCTAATCAGTGTGTGGGGGGTGGGGGGTGATCCCGGATCCGGGATTGATACTCGTGAAAGGTTAAAAATCCTCATCAATTTACACACAACAACCCATATTGACAAAGATTATTTATTTTTTATTTAAAAAAAACTGCAACATCACATTTACATAAGTATTCAGACCCTTTATTCAGTACTTTGTTGAAGGACCTTTGGCAGCGATTACATCCTCGAGTCTTGTTGGGTTTGACGCTACCAGCTTGGCACACCTGTATTTGCATAGTTTCTCCCATTCTTCTCTGCAGATCCTCTCAAGCTCTGTCAGGTTGGACGGGGAGCGTCGCTGCACAGCTATTTTCAGGTCTCTTCAGAGATGTTCGATTGGGTTGAAGTCTGGGCTCTGGCTGGGACACTCAAGGACATTCAGAGACTTGTCCCGAAGCCACTCCTGCGTAGTCTTGGCTGTGTGCTTAGGGTTGCTGTCCTGTTGAGGTCCTAAGCGCTCTGAAGTAGATTTTCATCAATGATCTCTCTCTACTTTGCTTGTACATCTTTCCCTCAATCCTCACTAGTCTTCCAGTCCCTGCCACTGAAAAACATCCCCACAGCATGATGATTCCACCACTGTGCTTCACCGTAGGGAAGGTGGCAGGTTTCCTCCACACGTGACTCTTGGCATTCAGGTCAAAGAGTTTAATAATCATGGTTACATCAGACCAGAGGATTTTGTTTCTCATGGTCTGAGAGTCCTTTAGGAGCCATTTGGCAAACTCTATGCAAGCTGCCATGTGCCTTTTACTGAGGAGTGGCTTCCGTCTGGCCACTCTACCATAAAGGTGTGATTGGTGCAGTGCTGCAGAGATGGTTGTCCTACTGGAAGATTCTCCCATCTCAACAGATGAATTCTGGAACTCTGTCAAAGTGACCATCGGGTTCTTGGTCGACTCCCTGACTAAGTCCCTTCTCCCCCGATTTCTCCGTTTGGCCGAGCAGCCAGCTATAGGAAGTGTCTTGGTGGTTCTAAACTTCTTCCATTTAATGCAACCGCTGTGTCAGATTTTAAAAAAACTTTACGGAAAAAGCAAACCATGCAATAATCTGAGACGGCGCTCAGATAGAAACAACATTTCTCCGCCATGTTGGAGTCAACAGAAATATGAAATTACATCATAAATATTCCCTTACCTTTGATGATCTTCATCAGAATGCACTCCCAGGAATCCTAGTTCCACAATAAATTGTTGTTTTGTTTGATAATGTCCATTATTTATGTTGTTAGCACGTTTAGTACACATATCCAAACGCTCGCACAGGTCCAGGTGAACTTTGAACGAAAACTTCAAAAAGTTATATTACAGGTCGAATAAACTTGTCAAACTAAGTATAGAATCAATCTTTAGGATGTTGTTATCATAAATATTCAATAACGTTCCAACCGGAGAATTCCTTTGTGTCTATAGAAGTAATGGAACGCAAGTCGATATCATGTGGAATGCGCATGACCAGGACCTGGACCTCTGCCAGACCACTGACTCAAACAGCTCCCATCCGGCTCAACATCACAGTAGAAGCGTCATTCAACGTTATACAGACTGTTGACATCTAGTGGAAGGCGTAGGAAGTGCAAACAGATCCATATCCCACAGGGATTTCAATAGGCGATGAGTTGAACATCGACCAGCCTCAGAATTTCCACTTCCTGTTTGGATTTTGTCTCAGGTTTTTGCCTGCCATATGAGTTCTGTTATACTCACAGATATCATTCAAACAGTTTTAGAAACTTCAGAGTGTTTTCTATCCAATAGTAATAATAATATGCATATATTAGCATCTGGGACAGAGTAAGAGGCAGTTCACTCTGGGCACGCTATTCATCCAAAGTGAAAATGCTGCCCCCTATCCGTAAAAAAGGAGTGATGGAGGCCACTGTGTTCTTGGGGACTTTCAATGCTGCAGACATTTTTTCGTACCCTTCCCCAGATCTGTGCCTCGACACAATCCTGTCTCGGTGCTCTACGGACAATTCCTTCAACCTCATGACTTGGTTTTTGCTCTGACATGCACTGTCAACTGTGGGACCTTTATATAGAAAGGTGTGTGCCTTTCCAAATCATGTCCAATCAATTGAATTTACGACAGGTGGACTCAATTCAAGTTGTAGAAACATCTCAAGGATGATCAATGGAAACAGGAAATCAATGGACATGTATTTCCTTCTTAATGCGTTTGAGCCAATCAGTTGTGTTGAGACAAGTTGGGGTGGTATACAGAAGATAGCCCTATTTGGTAAACGACCATGTCATGGTAAGAACAGCTCAAATAAGCACAGAGAAATGACAGTCCATCACTACTTTAAGACATGAAGGTCAGTCAATGTTTGCGAAAACCATCAAGCAAAAACCATCAAGTGCTATGATGAAGTGCTCATGAGGACCATGCTCATGAGGACCATGCTCATGAGGACCATGCTCATGAGGACCGCCACAGGAAAGGAAGACGCAGAGTTTCTTCTGCTGCAGAGGATAAGTTCAATAGAGTTCATTAATTAGAGGTAACTGCACCTCAGATTGCAGCCCAAATAAATGCATCACAGAGTTCAAGTAACAGACACATCTCAAAATCAACTGTTCAAACGAGACTGGGTGAATCAGGCCTTCATGGTCAAATTGCTGCAAAGAAACCAATACTAAAGGACACCAATAATAAGAAGAGACTTGCTTGGGCCAAGAAACACGAGCAATAGACATTAGACCGGTGGAAATCTGTCCTTTGATCTGGGTCCAAATTTGAGAATTTTGGTCAAACAGCTGTGTCTTTGTGAGACGCAGAGTAGGTGAACGCATGATCTCTGCATGTGTATTTCCCACCGTAAAGCATGGAGGAGGAAGTGTTATGGGGTGGGCAGCTTTCCTGGTAACACTGTCTGTGAGTTATTTAGCATTCAAGGAACACTTAACTTGCATGGCAACCACAGCATTAGGCAGTGATATGCCATTGCATCTGGTTTGTGCTTAGTGGTACTATCATTTGTTTTTCAACAGTACAACAGGACAATGACCCAAAACACAACCAGGATGAGTAAGGCCTATTTGACCAAGAAGGAGAGTGATGGAGTGCTGCATCAGAGCACCTGGCCTCCACAATCACCTGACCTCAACCCAATTGAGATGGTTTGGGATGAGTTGGACCACAGAGTGAAGGAAAAGCAGCCAAGGATTGCTCAGCATATGGGGGAACTCCTTCAAGACTGTTGGAAAAGCATTCCAGATGTCACGACTTGTGACACTCCTTGTTCGGTGGTCGACGTCACCGGCCTTCGTGCCATCGCCGATCCACTTTTCATTTTCCATTTGTTTTGTCTTTGTTTTACATATCTAGTTTCAATTGCCCAATTACATGTTCATTATTTAACCCTCTGTTTTCCCCATGGTTTTTGTGCGTGATTGTTTTATGTATGTTCGGTCCGTTATTGTGGGCTCGGTATTACGACATGTCATTGGAATATTTGAGTAAAGTTACTTGTGTTACTCATCTCTGCTGTCCTGCACCTGACTCCTCTGCACCAGCTACACCCAGACCACTACACTAGGGGAAGTTGTTTGAGAGAACGCCAAGATTGTGCAAAGCTGTCATCAAGGCAAAAGCAGGCTTCTTTGAAGAATCTTAGATACTATAAGATAGATTTTGATTTGTTTAACACTTATTTTTGGTGTCACGTTCGTCGTAATGATGAGACGAAGGCGCAGCGTGCATAGAGTTCCACATAATTTTAATAAAGAGAAAACAACAAGAGCACAAACGAAACGTGAAGCTACTGGAGTGCACAACGGCAACTAAATCTAGACAAGATTCCACAACACAAAAGAGGAAAATGGCTACCTAAATATGATCCCCAATCCGAGACAACAATAAACAGCTGTCTCTGATTGGGAACCCTATCAGGCCAACATAGACATACACCTAGATGACAACACCCCTAGACATACAAAAACCCTAGACATACAAAACTAGCGTACCCACCCTAGTCACACCCTGACCTAACCAAAATATAAAGAAAAACAAAGATATCTAAGGTCAGGGTATTTGGTTACTACATAACTCAATTTTTTTCATAGTTTTGATGTCTTCACTATTATTCTACAATGTAAAAAAAAAGTTAAAATAAAGAAAATCACTTGAATGCATTGGTGTTTTCAATCTTTTGACTGGTACGTAAAAAGGTATTTATCTTTTAATTTTATTTTACATTTGCAAACATTTCTAGAAACCTGTTTTCGCTATGTCATTACGGGGTATTGTGTGTAGATTGATGAGGATTTATTTTTATTTAATACATTTTTGAACAAGGCTGTAACGTAACAAAATGTGGAATAAGTCAAGGGGTCTTAATACTTTCTGAATGCACTGTATGTATTTCATAGCTGTCTATTTACCACCACAAACGGACTAAGACTCAGCAAGCAAAATAAATGCTGTCCCAACGGCGGAGGTCCTAGTGGCCGGTGACTTTAATAAAGGAAAACTGAAATCCGTTCACCCATGCGTAATATTTACCGTTGTTTTTTGGTCAAGTGTATTTGTTTTTCTTGTGCCTTTATTTTTTTGAGTAAAGTACGTTGTCTCACTCATTTTGCTCTCCTGTGCCTGACTTCATGCACCAGCTACACTCACCTACTGACAGAATCACGTACGTCCATATGGAGTCAGCAGGAGCAGACAACCCCAGATTAGGGGTCGAGGAACGCGTCCAGCAGCATACGGCCATGTTACAACATCTCGACATCACCATGGATCGCGTCCAGCAGAATCTGGACCGCAGGGAGAGAAGAGGAGTTCCTCCAGCGCCTCCACCAGCACCACCAAGGGCACCACCACTCATCTATCCTTCAGAGGAGAGGTTCCTCTGGGAGTCGAGGCAGCAGGCAGGGCACTCTTGTGTTACCCCAGGTGAGTCGGCACCAGGCTCACCCAGAGCCCTCTGTTGCACATGTTTGTGTATATTAATTTTCCTGAGTTTTCCCCGCATTCCCAGCATAAGGCGCTCGTAGATTCAGTCGCAGCTGGGAACTTTATTGACAGATCATTTGCCCATAGTTTTGGGATCCCTTTGTTCCAGTGGATATGCCCTTCCCAGTTCACGCCCTAGATAGTTGACCATTGGGGTCGGGGCTAATTAGGGAGGCTAAAAATCTGTTTTTCCTTATTGATTCTCCTGCGTTTCCCGTGGTGCTGGGTATACCCTGGTTGGCCTGTCATGACCCCACTATTTCGTGACAACAGAGGGCTCTCACGGGGTGCTCACGAGAGTGATCGGGGAGGTGTTAAGGGGTTTCCGTCGGTGCGACTACGGTGGAAAGTCCAGACCAGGTCTCCACCGTGCACATCCCCGCTGAATATGCCGATTTGGCTCTCGCCTTCTGTAAGAAGAAGGCGACTCAATTACCACCCCATTGACGGGGGGATTGTGCAATACATCTCCTGGTATACGCAGCACTACCCAGGAGTCACGTGTATGCCCTGTCACGAGGAGACGGCGGCTATGGAAACATATGTCTCCGAATCCCTGGAGCAGGGGTACATTAGGGCCTCCACTTCACCTGCCTCCTAGAGTTAATTTTTTTTGTGAAGAAGGATGGAGGTCTGTGCCTGTGTATTGACTATCGAGGCATCAACCAGATCACGGTGAGGTACAGTTACCCCCTACCCCTCATAGCCAGTGCGATTGAGTCAATGCACGGGGCGCGCTTCTTCACAAAATTGGATCTCAGGAGTGCTTACAACCTGGTGCGTTTCCGGGAGGAGGACGAGTGGAAGACGGCATTTAGTACCACCTCAGGGCACTATGAGTACCTCGTCATGCCGTACGGGTTGATGAATGCTCCATCAGCCTTTGTTGACAAGATTTTCCTGGACCTGCACGGGCAGGGTGTAGTGGTGTATATCGGCGACATTCTGATATACTCCACTACACGAGCCGAGCATGTGTCCCTGGTGCGCAGGGTGCTTGGTCAACTGTTGGAGCATGACCTGTACGTCAAGGCTGAGAAATGCCTGTTTTTCCAACAGTCCGTCTCCTTCCTAGGGTACCGCATTTCCACTTCAGGGGTGGAGGTGGAGAGTGACCGCATTACAGCCGTGCGTAATTGGCCGACTCCCACCACGGTAAAGGAAGTGCAGCGGTTTCTAGGGTTTGTTAACTACTACCGAAGGTCTATCTGGGGCTTTGGTCAAGTAGCGGCTCCCATTACCTCACTGCTGAAGGAGGGACCGGTGCGTTTGCAGTGGTTAGCTGAGGCGGACAGGGCTTTTGGTCAGCTGAGGGCTCTGTTAACCTCGGCTCCCGTGCTGGCTCATCCGGATCCCTCTTTGGCGTTCATAGTGGAGGTGGACGTGTCCGAGGCTGGGATAGGAGCCGTGCTCTCTCAGCGCTCGGATACGCCACCAAAGCTCCGCCCCTGTGCCTTCTTTTCGAAGAAGCTCAGCCCGGCGGAGCGAAACTATGACGTGGGGGAAACTATGACGTCGGGAGTTGTTGGCTGTCATCAAGGCTTTGAAGGTGTGGAGACATTGGCTTGAGGGGGCTAAACACCCTTTTCTCACCTGGACTGACCACCGCAATCTGGAGTACATCCGGGCGGCGAGGAGACTGAATCCTCGCCAGGCAAGGTGGGCCATGTTTTTTACGCGTTTTGTTTTCACCCTATCCTACAGACCAGGTTCCCAGAATGCGAAGGCAGACGCACTGTCCCAGATGTATGACACAGAGGAGCGGCCCATGGATCCCACTCCCATACTCCCAGCCTCTTGCCTGGTGGCACCGGTAGTGTGTGGGAGCTGGATGCGGACATCGAGCGGGCGTTACGTACAGAGCCCCCCCCCCCCCCCCCCCCAATGTCCAGCTGGGTGTCTGTACATTCCTTCTGCTGTCCGCGACCGTTTGATCTATTGGGCCCATACGTCACCCTCCTCTGGTCATCCGGGCATCGGTCGGACAGTGCGCTGTCTTAGTGGGAAGTACTGGTGGTCCACTTTAGCTAAGGACTTGAGGGTTTATGTCTCCTCCTGCTTGGTGTGCGCCCAGTGCAAGGCCCCTAGGCACTTGCCCAGAGGGAAGTTACAACCCTTACCCGTTCCACAACGGCCGTGGTCGCACCTGTCGGTGGGTTTCCTAACGGATCTCCCTCCATCACAGGGTAACACCACGATCCTGGTTGTTGTGGATCGGTTTTCTAAGTCCTGTCGTCTCCTCCCTTTGCCCGGTCTCCCTACGGCGCTACAGACTACAGACAGGCCCTGTTTACACATGTCTTCTGGCACTACGGGGTGCCTGAGGACAAAGTATCTGATCGAGGTCCCCAGTTCACGTCGAGGGTCTGGAGGGCGTTCATGAAACGTTTGGGGCAGTGATATGTTTTCACCCCGAGAGTAACGGGCAGGTGGAGAGAGTGAACCAGGATGTGGGTAGGTTTCTGCGGTCCTATTGCCAGGACCGGCCGGGGGAGTGGGCGGCGTTCGTGCCCTGGGCAGAGATGGCCCAGAACTCGCTCCACCACTCCTCCACTAACCTCTCCCCCTTCCAGTGCGTACTGGGGTACCAGCCGGTTCTGGCGCCTTGGCATCAGAGCCAGATCGAGGCCCCTGCGGTGGATGACTGGTTTAGGCGCGCTGAGGAGACATGGGATGCCGCTCATGTGCACCTTCAGCGGGCCGTGAGGCGCCAGAAAACCTGCGCAGATCGCCACCGCAGTGAGGACCCCGTGTTCGCACCGGGGGACCGGGTCTGGCTCTCGACCCGAAACCTGCCCCTCTGCCTGTCCTGCCGGAAGCTGGGCCCGCGGTTTGTGGGGCCATTCAAAGTCCCGAGGAGACTGAACGAGGTATGTTACAGGTTACAGCTTCCCCCAGATTATCGAATTAACCCCTCGTTCCATGTGTCTCTCTTCATGCCGGTGGTGGCTGGTCCACTCCAGGAGTCTGAGGTGCGGGAGGTTCCTCCGCCCCCTCTGGACATCGAGGGGGCCCCGGCGTATGCAGTTCGATCCATACTTTGACTCACTCTCTCTCTCTCTCTCTCTCTCTCTCTCTCTCTCTCTCTCTCTCTCTCTCTCTCTCTCTCTCTCTCTCTCTCTCTCTCTCCATGTCTGTCTCTCTCTCTCTCTCTCTCTCTCTCTCCATGTCTGTCTCTCTCCATGTCTGTCTCTCTCCATGTCTGTCTCTCTCCATGTCTGTCTCTCTCCATGTCTGTCTCTCTCCATGTCTGTCTCTCTCCATGTCTGTCTCTCTCCGTCTGTTGGAGTCAGCAGCAGGACTGTGTATCTGAAGCCTAATGGTATTTCTGGACAGACAGAGAAAGTGTCCAACTGTTCCCAAAAATGAAGCAGGTGTCTGATTATCAGATGGAAACAGTTAATGAAACACAACATGTTAAAAACATGAAGCATTAACCTGTCTAGCCCCCCCGTTCCGCTAGCGGAACTCCTCCCACATTCCACTGAAATATTTAACTTTCACACATTAACAAGTCCAATACAGCTAATGAAAGATACACATCTTGTGAATCCAGCCAACATGTCCGATTTTTTAAATGTTTTACAGGGAAAACACAATATATATTTATGTTAGCTCACCAACAAATAGAAAAAAGCACAGACATTTTTCACAGCACAGGTAGCAAAATCAAAATCAACCAAACTAACCTAGAACAAACCAAAGAAACCAAGAAACAACTTAATCAGATGACAGTCTTATAACATGTTATACAATAAATCTATGTTTTGTTCGAAAAATGTGCATATTTGAGCTATAAATCAGTTTTACATTACTGCTACCATCATAGCTACAGTCAGAAATAGCACGGGAGTAGCCAGAGTAAATACAGACACCAACGTCAACTACCTAATTACACATCATAAAACATTTCAGAAAAATATATGGTGGATAGCAAATGAAAGACAAAGATCTTGTGAATATAGCCAATATTTCCGATTTTTTAAATGTTTTACAGCGAAAACACCACGTATATTTATGTTAGCTCACCACCAAATACAAAAGACAGACAGACATTTTTCACAGCACCGGTAGCATGCAGGTAGCATGCACAAAGCCAACCTAACTAACCTAGAACCAACCTAACTAACCTAGAAACAACTCCCTCAGATGACAGTCCTATAACATGTTACACAATAAATCTATGTTTTGTTCAAAAAATGTGCATATTTGAGCTATAAATCAGTTTTACATTACTGCTACCATCATAGCTACAGTCAGAAATAGCACGGGAGTAGCCAGAGTAAATACAGACACCAACGTCAACTACCTAATTACTCATCATAAAACATTTCAGAGAAATATATGGTGGATAGCAAATGAAAGACAAAGATCTTGTGAATACAGACAATATTTCCGATTTTTGAAGTGTTTTACAGCGAAAACACAATATATCGTTATATTAGCTTACTACAATAGCTATCACACAACAGCATTGATTCAAGGCAAACGGTAGCGATAGCACAGTTCGACAGATATATGAAATAGCATCCCAAATTGGGTCCTTATCTTTGTTGATCTTCCATCAGAATGTTGTACAAGGGGTCCTTTGTTCAGAACCGTCTTTGTTTGGATCCAGAACGAACTATTTCCCTCTTGAATTAGCAAGCACACTGGCCGTGCGACGCTAACCTCTCCTTCTTGAACAAATTCCTCCAACGCATCACGTCTAAAGTCCCGAATAAATTTCAATAATATAATTAAACTATATTGAAAAAACATACTTTAGGATGATATTGTGACATGTATCAAATAAAATCGAAGCCGGAGATCATATTCACCTATAACGACGGTTTTCCAGGAGGCGATTCCAGGTCCAACTTCGCGCCTTCCAAAAAAAAATAATGGCGGACCTCTCACTCCAAGAGGTTGTATTCAATCCCAGAACGAGATAATCAAGTCATTTCTGCTCTCACTTCCGCATGACACCCAGGGGAAGGTGTATGACGTGTTTCTACAGTCATAAGTGACATGCCCTTTTATAGACAAGCTCTTGAAGAGAGACCTCGCTTTTGGAAATCTCACTTCCGGATAGGAAATGGGCTGTAAAAAGAGTTCTGTTTCACTTAGAGAAATAATTAGAACGGTTTTAGAAACTAGAGAGTGTTAATAATATGCATATTGTACGAGCAAGAATTGAGTACGAGGCCGTTTAAATTGGATACGATTTTCCCCAAAAGTGAAAACAGCACCCCCTGTCCTTAAGAAGTTTTAAAGCTCCTACTTTCAATTTACAAATGGTACTACCATCGCTCTACATATCTGTGTCTCTCTCTCCTGTCTCCCCATCTCTCTACATATCTGTGTGTGTCTCTCTCTCCTGTCTCCCCATCGCTCTCTCTCTCTCCATCTCTCTACATCTCTCTCTCCTGTCTCCCCATCTCTCTACATATGTGTCTCTCTCTCTCCTGTCTCCCCATCTCTCTACATCTCTCTCTCCTGTCTCCCCATCTCAAACTGTCAGGGAAAATGAACCAAAGAATGAATTGTTGTCATATCTTGTCCATAGACGTCTTACAAGGTCAGGAAACCAAAGGGCCATTTTGTAATTTGGGCAAATTATCCCTTTAAACATTTACTTTTCTTATTTTAACAGAAAAGTAATTCATTGTTTTTTAAAGCACAGAATTTTCATGTTATTTAAATATATTTCCACACTATGATGTTGGAATAATACTGTGAAATAGTGAAAATTATGATATCCTTTTAGTATAAGAGCTGTTTGAAAAGACCACCTGAAATGTCAGCCTGTTTTGGTGGGATGGAGTTTTTGATCGGCCTGGTAACATCACCAAGTGGTAAATTATACTGAACTAAAAAAAAAAATCTACGCAACATTTAAATTTGTTGTCCCGTGTTTCATGAGCTTAAATAAAATACACCAGAAATGTTCTATACGCAGAAAAAATATATTTCTCTAAAATGTTGTTCACCTGGACAGCTGATGAAACTGGGGGTTTGCGATTAAATAAGGGCTTTTAAGAACCTGTACTGAAAGGCCAATATACTCAACTAATAAACCCTCATTCACACAGTAACATTGAATGTGAAACAACAGCGAATAACTACTTATTTACCCAATATTTTATAGTCTTATAGTCAGTGCTCATTAAAAAAAAAAAAAAAAAAAAAATCAGTAGCAGTAGAGATATTGAAAGAGATCCCAGAGTGACACTAGATTAAGAGCACATGACTGATGCCACTAAATTGTGCCCAATGATCCTTTTTACCTCTCCCCCCCCTCTTCTCTCTCCATTTCACATAAAATCACTGCCTCCATGTCTGTGATAATGTGATGGGCAGGAAAGAGAGAGCAAAAGAGAGAAAGGGATTGAGAGAGAGGGGTAATGCGGAGAGCGGGCAAGCGACAGAGCGGAGGAGATGCGGGGTAATTGTGGGCGCTGAAGCGTCGAGGTGCCGTGAAGCATCTCTGGTTTGGCACGCACGCACACACACAGACACACACACACACCGTAATTACCTGGTTACTGCAGCTGTTGTTGAACAAACACATATACACAGTAATTATAGAGAGAGAGAAGGAGGGAAGGATGTAGGGATAGAGGGGTAACAAAGAGAGAGACAGAGAGAGACAGAGAGAAACAGAGACAGACAGAGGGAGACGGAGAGAGACGGAGGTAGACGGAGAGAGACGGAGAGAGACGGAAGTAGACAGAGAGAGACAGAGGTAGACGGAGGTAGACGGAGGTAGACGGAGAGAGACGGAGAGAGAGACGGAGAGAGAGACGGAGAGAGAGACGGAGAGAGACGGAGAGAGAGACGGAGAGAGAGACGGAGGGAGACAGAGGGAGACAGAGGGAGACAGAGGGAGACAGAGGGAGACAGAGGGAGACAGAGGGAGACAGAGAGAGACAGGAGACAGAGAGAGAGACGGAGAGAGGGTACTTCATTCAAGATCTACAAAATGGAGGACAAATTAAGAAACAAATGAATGAACGAAGAGGACTGGCAGGGTTATAATTCCTCTTTTATTTCTCACCCTCTAACTCTCCCTTCATCTGTCACCTATCACCCACTCACTCTCTCTCTCTAACTAACTCTCTCTCTCTCTCTCGCTCTCTCTAACCATCTCTCTCTGTCTCTCTCTCTCTAACCATCTCTCACTGTCTCTCTCTCTCTCTCTCTAACCATCTTTCTCGGTCTCTCTCTCTCTCTCTCCAACTATCTCTCTCTCTCTCTCGGTCTCTCTCTCTCTCTCCATCTCTCTCTGGCTCTCTCTCTTTGTTGTTGTGTTTGTTGTTGTCTAAGGCGGTAAGAGGTTGGAGGGGTGTGAGAGACCTTCCTAACCCTCCCTGTTGATGCAGAAGCGAGCGGTATAATCACACACACACACACACACACACACACACACACACACACACACACACACACACACACACACACACACACACACACACACACACACACACACACACACACACACACACACACACACCATCATATTTAGCTTGCATTGATTGGACTAAATCGTTTTTGGTATCGTTTAGTAGTCACTGTATTAGACTAAGCATAAGTGATTTGATTATGTTGAAATTGAAATGGGTGCTGGAATAGTGGAGGCAGCTCCGGTTTTGTTTGTGACTTGCGGTATCTCTCTGTGATTCTAAATCAATAGTTGTTCAGTAGTACGAAAATGTCGGGAAACATTAACTTAACCATGCTGTAGGTCAGGTAACTGTTTGTAACATATAATATGCTCTGTGGACTTCACCAGAACAGAGGCTGCTCTCTGGTTTGGTCATCAAACAAAGGTGTGGTTGAATTTATTCTGCCACTGTGTCATCTTCTTGCCTTGGTCTTTAAGCCTATATACATATACCACGGCGTCAAGACATACAAACTAACAGGTTTTAGAGCAATCAACGCAGTTACTCAGTGATTTTAACCACTCAGTACTACTGTTCCCTCCTCTTCCATCCCTCACCACTACTCTTCCTCTTCCATCCCTCACCACTACTCTTCCCCTTCCATCCCTCACCACTACTCTTCCTCTCCTCTTCCATCCCTCACCACTACTCTTCCCCTTCCATCCCCCACCACTACTCTTCCTCTTCCATCCCTCACCACTACTCTTCCTCTTCCTCTTCCATCCCTCACCACTAGTCTTCCTCTTCCATCCCCCACCACTACTCTTCCTCTTCCTCTTCCATCCCTCACCACGACTCTTCCTCTTCCACCCCCACCACTACTCTTCCTCTTCCATTCCTCATCACTACTCTTCCTCTTCCATCCCCACCACTACTCTTCCTCTTCCATCCCCACCACTACTCTTCCTCTTCCATCCCTCACCACTACTCTTCCTCTTCCATCCCTCACCACTACTCTTCCTGTTCCATCCCTCACCACTACTCTTCCTCTCCGATCCCCACCACTACTCTTCCTCTTCCATCCCTCACCACTACTCTTCCTCTTCCATCCCTCACCACTACTGTTCCTCTCCTCTTCCATCCCTCACCACTACTCTTCCTCTTCCATCCCTCACCACTACTCTTCCTCTCCCATCCCCACCACTACTATTCCTCTTCCATCCCCCACCACTTCTCTTCCTCTTCCATCCCTCACCACTACTCTTCATCTTCCATCCCCCACCACTACTCTTCCTCTTCCATCCCTCACCACTACTCTTCCTCTTCCATCCCCCACCACTACTCTTCCTCTTCCATCCCCACCACTACTCTTCCTCTTCCATCCCTCACCACTACTCTTCCTCTTCCATCCCTCACCACTACTCTTCCTCTTCCATCCCTCACCACTACTGTTCCTCTCCTCTTCCATCCCTCACCACTACTCTTCCTCTTCCATCCCTCACCACTACTCTTCCTCTCCCATCCCCGCCACTACTATTCCTCTTCCATCCCCCACCACTTCTCTTCCTCTTCCATCCCTCACCACTACTCTTCATCTTCCATCCCCCACCACTACTCTTCCTCTTCCATCCCTCACCACTACTCTTCCTCTTCCATCCCCCACCACTACTCTTCCTCTTCCATCCCTCACCACTACTGTCCCTCTCCTCTTCCATCCCTCACCACTACTCTTCCTCTTCCATCCCCCACCACTACTCTTCCTCTTCCATCCCTCACCACTACTCTTCCTCTTCCATCCCTCACCACTACTGTTCCTCTCCTCTTCCATCCCTCACCACTACCCTTCCTCTTCCATCCCTCACCACTACCCTTCCTCTTCCATCCCTCACCACTACTCTTCCTCTTCCATCCCTCACCACTACTCTTCCTCTTCCATCCCTCACCACTACTCTTCCTCTTCCATCCCTCACCACTACTCTTCCTCTTCCATCCCCCACCACTACTCTTCCCCTTCCATCCCCACCACTACTCTTCCTCTTCCCTCCCTCAACACTACTCTTCCTCTTCCATCCCCCACCGCTACTCTTCCTCTTCCATCCCTCACCACTACTCTTCCTCTTCCATCCCCCACCACTACTCTTCCTCTTCCATCCCCCACCACTACTCTTCCTCTTCCATCCCTCAACACTACTCTTCCTCTTCCATCCCTCACCACTACTCTTCCTCTTCCATCCCTCACCACTACTCTTCCTCTTCCATCCCTCACCACTACCCTTCCTCTTCCATCCCTCACCACTACTCTTCCTCTTCCATCCCCCACCACTACTCTTCCTCTTCCATCCCTCACCACTACTCTTCCTCTTCCATCCCTCACCACTACTGTTCCTCTCCTCTTCCATCCCTCACCACTACCCTTCCTCTTCCATCCCTCACCACTACTCTTCCTCTCCTCTTCCATCCCTCACCACTACTCTTCCTCTCCTCTTCCATCCCTCACTACTACTCTTCCTCTTCCATCCCTCACCACTACTCTTCCTCTTCCATCCCCCACCACTACTCTTCCTCTTCCATCCCTCACCACTACTCTTCCCCTTCCATCCCCCACCGCTACTCTTCCTCTTCCATCCCCCACCACTACTCTTCCTCTTCCATCCCTCAACACTACTCTTCCTCTCCTCTTCCATCCCTCACCACTACTCTTCCTCTTCCATCCCTCAACACTACTCTTCCTCTCCTCTTCCATCCCTCACCACTACTCTTCCTCTTCCATCCCCCACCACTACTCTTCCTCTTCCATCCCTCAACACTACTCTTCCTCTCCTCTTCCATCCCTCACCACTACTCTTCCTCTTCCATCCCTCACCACTACTCTTCCTCTTCCATCCCCCACCACTACCCTTCCTCTTCCATCCCCCACCACTACACTTCCTCTTCCATCCCTCAACACTACTCTTCCTCTTCCATCCCTCAACACTACTCTTCCTCTCCTCTTCCATCCCCCACCACTACTCTTCCTCTTCCATCCCTCAACACTACTCTTCCTCTCCTCTTCCATCCCCCACCACTACTCTTCCTCTTCCATCCCTCACCACTACTCTTCCTCTTCCATCCCTCAACACTACTCTTCCTCTTCCATCCCTCAACACTACTCTTCCTCTCCTCTTCCATCCCCCACCACTACTCTTCCTCTTCCATCCCTCACCACTACTCTTCCTCTTCCATCCCTCAACACTACTCTTCCTCTTCCATCCCTCAACACTACTCTTCCTCTCCTTTTCCATCCCTTACCACTACTCTTCCTCTTCCATCCCTCAACACTACTCTTCCATCCCTCACTGCTACTGAGATTGTAGGGTTGTTTAATTATTTTCATTTGTTTCTTTTAAAACTTAATTGCAGCGCAGGGAGAAGCAGGGCCTTTGTAGGAGTATGTGTGTGTGTTGGTGTCTTTGTCAACTGTTTTCTTATGGGTTTTGTTTGTTTTATTTTGTACTATAAGTGTGTGTGTGTGTGTGTGTGTGTGTGTGTGTGTGTGTGTGTGTGTGTGTGTGTGTGTGTGTGTGTGTGCGTGCGTGCGTGCGTGCGTGCGTGCGTGCGTGCGTGCGTGCGTGCGTGCGTGCGTGCGTGCGTGCGTGCGTGCGTGCGTGCGTCAGTGTTAAGTAGGACACCACACTGAGAGACAGACACTGGAGACAGTTCTCCCTCCTGTCGGCCCTTCCTGCCAAGCAGGTGAGCTATAGTGCACTCATCTCTAGTGCCAACTCCTAAGTGTACACTATCCCAGGTGCCAGGCACACTACAGCATGTGCCTTTGTGTGTGGAAAGAGTAAGAAATAAAGAAAGAGAGTTGTGAAGATATATACCATCAACTTCCTCCATCATGGGAGGAGGACAGGAGGAGGCAGTCACCTTCCCTTACTAAATACTCGTCTCCATTGCCAGGCCTGTAGCATTCCAGGTGCCAGCCACGCTCTCAGCTCTGTGTCTTTGTATCTAAATGAAAGAACATGGATCCAAAGCACAATAAATACACTAGCACACTCACCAGGGAGGATGAGAGGAGAGGAGGAGGAGAGGAGGAGGAAGAGGGGAGGGGGAGAGTAGGAGGAGAGGAGGGGAGAAGGAGGAGAGGAGGAAGAGGGGAAAGGGAGAGTAGGAGGGGAGGAGGAGGAGAGGTGAGGAGGATGGGCGGAGGAGGAGGGGAGAAGGAAAGGAGAAGGAGTGGAGGAGGGAAGGAGGAGAGGAGGAATGGAGGAGGAGGGGAGGAGGGAAAGAGGAGAGGAGGTATGGAGGAGGAGGAAAGTAGGAGAGGAGAGGAGGAGGAGGAGAGGGGGCAGTGGCCTTTCCTTTCTCTCATAGGTCCGTCCAGCGTTTCTCCTTCTTTCTTTGCATTCCATTTTTCTATTCTACTTCCTTTCACTCTGTTCCATCCTCTCTTCTCTCTTACACTCTCTCTCTACCGGCATTCTCTGTCTACTCTCCATCCTTTCTTTTCCCTCCATCCTCTCCTCTCTGCGGCCCTGTCTTTCTCTGCTCTCCAAGTGGATGGTTGGATGGATGCATTCCTCTGGTCGTTGCTTGGGGAGTTCTGTCAGAACTAGGCCAACACATAAGAATAAAACACAGACACATGGTTTACCTTCTCTTTCAGTCTCACTCTCAGAGCTTAAACACAGAACCCAAAGACCACCCAACCATCAAAATCAATCATTCTCTTTCTTTCTCTTTCTCCAATTTGGAACACATCAGTTTGTTTGTTCCTAGCTGCTGTTCATAGATTAGTGTGTTTGGACTGAGACCTTATCCCCATTCCCAGTCTTTTCTCCAGCCCCAGTCCATACCCAGTCTTATCTCCAGCCCCAGTCTATACCCAGTCTTATCTCCAGCCCCAGTCCATTCCTAGTCTTATCTCCAGCCCCAGTCTATACCCAGTCTTATCTCCAGCCCCAGTCCATTCCTAGTCTTATCTCCAGCCCCTGTCCTTACCCAGTCTTATCTCCAGCCCCAGTCCATTCCTAGTCTTATCTCCAGCCCCAGTCCATTCCCAGTCTTATCTTCAGCCCCAGTCTATACCCAGTCTTATCTCCAGCCCCAGTCTACACCTAGTCTTATCTCCAGCCCGAGTCCATTCCCAGTCTTATATCCATCCCCAGTCCATTCCTAGTCTTATCTTCAGCCCCAGTCCATACCCAGTCTTATCTCCAGCCCCAGTCCATTCCTAGTCTTATCTTCAGCCCCAATCTATACCCAGTCTTATCTCCAGCCCCAGTCTATACCCAGTCTTATCTCCAGCCCCAGAACATTCCCAGTCTTATCTCCAGCCCCACTCCATTCCTATTCTTATCTCCAGCCTGAGTCCATTCCCAGTCTTATCTCTAGCCTGAGTCCATTCCTAGTCTTATCTCCAGCCCTAGTCCATACCCAGTCTTATCTCCAGCCCCAGTCCATACCCAGTCTTATCTCCAACCCCAGAACATACCCAGTCTTATCTCAAACCCCAGTCCATACCCAGTCTTATCTCCAACCCCAGAACATACCCAGTCTTATCGCAAACCCCAGTCCATACCCAGTCTTATCTCCTGCCCTAGTCCATACCCAGTCTTATCTCCTGCCCCATTGCAGCAGACTTTATTCTGCTGGACTCCTAGGTGGCTAGGTGTTCTACACATCTAGAGATTATCACACATAACCAACACAACAATTCTGAGATGTTACCTAGAAAACACTATCATTAAATACAATTTACCATTTGGAATTGGAAAAATGCCATTTCAACTCAGTATACGCTAAAACACACACACACACACACACACACACACACACACACACACACACACACACACACACACACACACACACACACACACACACACACACACACACACACACACACACACACACACACACACACACACACACACACACACACAGGGCATGCTGAGATCATCTGTTTGAACCAGTGGATCTTAAACGATCTTTAGAGATCAGAGACACAAAGAAAGGACCAGGTCTGCCTGGTGGGAGGGATGGAAGGAGACAGGAATGAAGGAGACAGGAATGAAGGAGAAGAAAGAGGTATTTAATGTGTCTTGTAAGGTCAGGGAGGGGTAAGGGAGGGGGGAAAGGTTAGGGGAAAGGTTAGGATGATTTATTTAGTGTTCACTGAGACACACCCACACACACACACACACACACACACACACACACACACACACACACACACACACACACACACACACACACACACACACACACACACACACACACACACACACTTGATATTTTAGTCAATTTGCAGACCCTCAGTTCCAGAGTGACTTACAGTCTTACACTGTGGTGCTACCTGCAGGGAACAGATTGAACCCACTAATAAAAGCCACTATACAGCATGGTGCTACCTGCAGAGAACAGATTGAACCCACTAATAAAAGCCACTACACAGCATGGTGCTACCTGCAGGGAACAGATTGAACCCACTAATAAAAGCCACTATACAGCATGGTGCTACCTGCAGGAAACAGATTGAACCCACTAATAAAAGCCACTATACAGCACAGTGCTACCTGCAGGGAACAGATTGAACCCACTAATAAAAGCCACTATACAGCACGGTGCTACCTGTGCTACCTGCAGGGAACAGATTGAACCCACTAATAAAAGCCACTATACAGCACAGTGCTACCTGCAGGGAACAGATTGAACCCACTAATAAAAGCCACTATACAGCACGGTGCTACCTGCAGGGAATAGATTGAACCCACTAATAAAAGCCACTATACAGCACGGTGCTACCTGCAGGGAACAGATTGAACCCACTAATAAAAGCCACTATACAGCACGGTAATACCTGCAGGGAACAGATTGAACCCACTAATAAAAGCCACTATACAGCACGGTGCTACCTGCAGGGAACAGATTGAACCCACTAATAAAAACCACTATACAGCACGGTGCTACCTGCAGGGAACAGATTGAACCCACTAATAAAAGCCACTATACAGCACGGTGCTACCTGCAGGGAACAGATTGAACCCACTAATAAAAACCACTATACAGCACGGTGCTACCTGCAGGGAACAGATTGAACCCACTAATAAAAGCCACTATACAGCACGGTGCTACCTGCAGGGAACAGATTGAACCCACTAATAAAAGCCACTATACAGCACGGTGCTACCTGCAGGGAACAGATTGAACCCACTAATAAAAACCACTATACAGCACGGTGCTACCTGCAGGGAACAGATTGAACCCACTAATAAAAACCACTATACAGCACGGTGCTACCTGCAGGGAACAGATTGAACCCACTAATAAAAACCACTATACAGCACGGTGCTACCTGCAGGGAACAGATTGAACCCACTAATAAAAACCACTATACAGCACGGTGCTACCTGCAGGGAACAGATTGAACCCACTAATAAAAGCCACTATACAGCACGGTGCTACCTGCAGGGAACAGATTGAACCCACTAATAAAAGCCACTATACAGCTTGGTAATACCTGCAGGGAACAGATTGAACCCACTAATAAAAGCCACTATACAGCACGGTGCTACCTGCAGGGAACAGATTGAACCCACTAATAAAAACCACTATACAGCACGGTGCTACCTGCAGGGAACAGATTGAACCCACTAATAAAAGCCACTATACAGCACGGTGCTACCTGCAGGGAACAGATTGAACCCACTAATAAAAGCCACTATACAGCACAGTGCTACCTGCAGGGAACAGATTGAACCCACTAATAAAAACCACTATACAGCACGGTGCTACCTGCAGGGAACAGATTGAACCCACTAATAAAAACCACTATACAGCACGGTGCTACCTGCAGGGAACAGATTGAACCCACTAATAAAAGCCACTATACAGCATGGTGCTACCTGCAGGGAACAGATTAAACCCACTAATAAAAACCACTATACAGCACGGTGCTACCTGCAGGGAACAGATTGAACCCACTAATAAAAGCCACTATACAGCACGGTGCTACCTGCAGGGAACAGATTGAACCCACTAATAAAAGCCACTATACAGCACGGTGCTACCTGCAGGGAACAGATTGAACCCACTAATAAAAGCCACTATACAGCATGGTGCTACCTGCAGGGAACAGATTGAACCCACTAATAAAAACCACTATACAGCACGGTGCTACCTGCAGGGAACAGATTGAACCCACTAATAAAAGCCACTATACAGCACGGTGCTACCTGCAGGGAACAGATTGAACCCACTAATAAAAACCACTATACAGCACGGTGCTACCTGCAGGGAACAGATTGAACCCACTAATAAAAGCCACTATACAGCACGGTGCTACCTGCAGAGAACAGATTGAACCCACTAATAAAAGCCACTATACAGCACGGTGCTACCTGCAGAGAACAGATTGAACCCACTAATAAAAGCCACTATACAGCACGGTGCTACCTGCAGAGAACAGATTGAACCCACTAATAAAAGCCACTATACAGCACGGTGCTACCTGCAGAGAACAGATTGAACCCACTAATAAAAGCCACTAAACAGCACGGTGCTACCTGCAGGGAACAGATTGAACCCACTAATAAAAACCACTATACAGCACGGTGCTACCTGCAGGGAACAGATTGAACCCACTAATAAAAACCACTATACAGCACGGTGCTACCTGCAGGGAACAGATTGAACCCACTAATAAAAACCACTATACAGCACGGTGCTACCTGCAGGGAACAGATTGAACCCACTAATAAAAACCACTATACAGCACGGTGCTACCTGCAGGGAACAGATTGAACCCACTAATAAAAGCCACTATACAGCATGGTGCTACCTGCAGGGAACAGATTGAACCCACTAATAAAAGCCACTATACAGCACGGTGCTACCTGCAGGGAACAGATTGAACCCACTAATAAAAGCCACTATACAGCATGGTGCTACCTGCAGGGAACAGATTAAACCCACTAATAAAAACCACTATACAGCACGGTGCTACCTGCAGGGAACAGATTGAACCCACTAATAAAAGCCACTATACAGCACGGTGCTACCTGCAGGGAACAGATTGAACCCACTAATAAAAGCCACTATACAGCACGGTGCTACCTGCAGGGAACAGATTGAACCCACTAATAAAAGCCACTATACAGCATGGTGCTACCTGCAGGGAACAGATTGAACCCACTAATAAAAGCCACTATACAGCACGGTGCTACCTGCAGGGAACAGATTGAACCCACTAATAAAAACCACTATACAGCACGGTGCTACCTGCAGGGAACAGATTGAACCCACTAATAAAAGCCACTATACAGCACGGTGCTACCTGCAGAGAACAGATTGAACCCACTAATAAAAGCCACTATACAGCACGGTGCTACCTGCAGAGAACAGATTGAACCCACTAATAAAAGCCACTATACAGCACGGTGCTACCTGCAGAGAACAGATTGAACCCACTAATAAAAGCCACTATACAGCACGGTGCTACCTGCAGAGAACAGATTGAACCCACTAATAAAAGCCACTAAACAGCACGGTGCTACCTGCAGGGAACAGATTGAACCCACTAATAAAAACCACTATACAGCACGGTGCTACCTGCAGGGAACAGATTGAACCCACTAATAAAAGCCACTATACATCACGGTGCTACCTGCAGGGAACAGATTGAACCCACTAATAAAAACCACTATACAGCACGGTGCTACCTGCAGGGAACAGATTGAACCCACTAATAAAAACCACTATACAGCACGGTGCTACCTGCAGGGAACAGATTGAACCCACTAATAAAAGCCACTATACAGCATGGTGCTACCTGCAGGGAACAGATTGAACCCACTAATAAAAGCCACTATACAGCACGGTGCTACCTGCAGGGAACAGATTGAACACACTAATAAAAGCCATAGATAGCATCATAAACCAGAATATTTATTTAATATTTAACAGAGCCATGAATATTCCTTTTGTCATTCAAACAAATGTGTCCACTGCTGTCACCAGACTCTCCAGACTTCGCACACACACACACACGTGCACACACACACAGACAGACACACACACACACACACACAGACGCTTCTCGTTAGGAGGAGAGAGAGGGGTGGATGGAGGGATAAAAGAGTCACACTCGTTTTTTCTACCCTCTGTGGCGGAAGAGAGGACGCCCTGAGGCATGTTTTCACCGACTGAGAAGGCGAGAGAACGAGAGAGCAAGAGAGAAAGAGTGTGTAAGTGCCAAGTCCCCCTTCCTCCCTCCCTCCTTTTCCTCCCTCTGTCCATCCCTCCGTCTCACTGCAGGCCCCATTAGCCGTCTTTCTGTGCTGACCTTGGTGGCCCGTTTGGGGTTTAGAGCAGGGGCCTGTAAAGGGGTCATTTAGGGAAGTGTGTGAGGATGTGAGGTGCTGGCCTGGTGGTCAGGCTGGTGATGGCCTGGTGGTCAGGCTGGGGCTGGCCTGGTGGTCAGGCTGGTGCTGGCCTGGTGGTCAGGCTGGTGATGGCCTGGTGGTCAGGCTGGGGCTGGCCTGGTGGTCAGGCTGGTGATGGCTTGGTGGTCAGGCTGATGCTGGCCTGGTGGTCAGGCTGGGGCTGGCCTGGTGGTCAGGCTGGTGCTGGCCTGGTGGTCAGGCTGGTGCTAGCCTGGTGGTCAGGCTGGTGCTGGCCTGGTGGTCAGGCTGGTGCTGGCCTGGTGGTCAGGCTGGTGATGGCCTGTAAGCCTGGAGGACTGTTGGCTGTCCTTCAGGATTCCTCCCCTCCTTTCCTCTCCTCCTCCTGTATTCTCCTCTCACTCTGGCTGAGTACAAATATGCTCCTTCACCACTCTCCTGTTACCCAGGGCCTGACTACATATGTTACGAAGGTGTGTGTGTGTGTGTGTGTGTGTGTGTGTGTGTGTGTGTGTGTGTGTGTGTGTGTGTGTGTGTGTGTGTGTGTGTGTGTGTGTGTGTGTGTGTGTGTGTGTGTGTGTGTGTGTGTGTGTGTGTGTGTGTGTGTGTGTGTTTGTATGTGTGCGTGCCTGCGTGTGTGTGTGTGTGTTTGTATGTGTGCGTGCATGTGTGCGTTTGTGTGTGTGTGTGTGTGTGTGTTCGTTCGTTCGTTAGTGTGTGTTGTGTGTGGCAGATGGCAGACCCTGAGGCCTCGGCTGGTGAGACCAGTGCTCATTTCCTCAGTTCACCCTTTGGTTTCTGCTTGGAAGGCCACACGACCACTCAACAAAGCAAAAGAGATTCTTCTGGTCATGGAGAGAGAGGGAAGACAAAGTGACAGTGCCCTCACCTCCTCCCTGTAGACAGTCTCATTGTTGCTGGTAATCAAGTCTACCACTGTAGTGTCGTCTGCAAACTTGATGATTGAGTTGGAGGTGAGCGTAGCCACGCAGTCATGGGTGATCAGGGAGTACAGGAAAGGGGCTTAGGACGCACCCTTGTGGGGCCCCTGTATTGAGGATCAGCGAAGTGGAGGAGTCGTTTCCTACCTTCACCACCTGGGGGGCGGCCCGTCAGGAAGTCCAGGACCCAGTTGAACAGGGCTGGGTTCAGACCCAGGGCCTGAGTTTAATGATGAGGTTGGGGGGTACTATGATTTTGAACGCTGAGCCATGGTCAATGAACAGCATTCTGATGTAGGTATTCCTCTTGTCCAGATGGGATAGGCAGTGTGCAGTGCGATGTTGATTGCATTGTCTGTGGACCTATTGGGGCGGTATGCAAACTGAAGTGGGTATAGGGTAAGGTGGAGCTGATATGATCCTTGACTAGTCCCTCAAAGCACTTCATGATGACAGAAGTGAGTGCTACTGGGCAATAGTCATTTAGCTCAGTTACCACTCCAGCCAGCTGGTCTGCGCATGCTCTGAGGATACGGCTAGGTATGCCGTCTGGACTGGCAGCTTTGCAAGGGTTAACATGCTTAAATGTCTTACTCACATCGGCCATGGAGAAGTAGAGCCCACAGTCCTTGATAGCTGGCCATGTCGGTGGCACTGTGTTATCCTCAAAGCGGGCGAAAAATGTGTTTAGCTTATCTGGAAGCAAAACATCGGTGTCTGCGATGTTGCTCGTTTTCTCTTTGGAGTATGTGACTGTCTGTAGACCCTGCTACATACGTCGCTTGTCAAAGCCGTTGAGTTGCGACTCCACTTTGTCTCTGTACTGACGGTTTGCCTGTTTGATTGCCTTACAGAGGGAATAACTACACTGTTTATATTCGACCACATTCCTAGTCACCTAACCATGGTTAAATGAGGTGGTTCGCACTTTCAGTTTCATGCAAATGCTGCCATCTATCCACGGTTTGGGTTCTAATAGTCACAGTGGGAACAACATCTCCTATACATTTTCTGATAAACTCAGTCAACGTATCCGTGTATTCATCAATGTTATTCTCAGAGGCTACTCGGAACATATCCCAGTCCGCGTGGTCAAAACAATCTTGAAGCACAGATTAGGTTTGGTCAGACCAGCGTTGAATAGACTTATAGGCATTTCAAAAAGTTGAGGGGCAGTGGACCAATGTTTTCTCAGAGTGAGTGCAACAGTCAATGTGTTGGTAGAACTTTGGTTGCGTTTTTCTCAGATTAGCTCTGTTAGAGGTTTCCAGTTTGCACAGTGTAGTTCTTTGAGGGCCGTCATGGTATCGGCTTGAGGGGGAATATACACGGCTGTGAATATAACCGAAGATAATTCTCTTAGGGGATAATTCGGTCGGCATTTGATTGTGAGGTGTTCTAGATCGGGTGAACAAAATTACTTGAGTTCCTGCATGAAATCACAATTGCACCATGAGTAGTTAATCATGAAGCATACACCCCTGCCCTTCTTCCCGGAGAGATCTTTATTCTTGTCTGCGCAATGAACTGAGAACGCAACTGGTCGTACGGACTCAGACAGTATATATCCCGAGAGAGCCATGTTTCCGTGACACAGAGTATGTTACAATCCCTGATGTCTCTCTGGACGGAGATACTCGCCCTGAGCTCATCAACTATATTATCCAGAGACTGAACATTAGCGAGTAATATACTCGGAAGCGGTGGTGGGTGTGCGCTCCTCCTATGTCGGACTAGAAGTTCACTCAAAATACCTCTTCTCCGCCGGCGGTGTTTTGGATCAGCCTCTGGAATCAGTTCAATTGCCCATAAAAATAAAAAAAATACTGCAAAGTTGCTTAGGAGCTAGAAGCACGGCTGCAATATCTGTAGGAAACCATCTGACTATTACTACCATCATCACACAAAGAAGACAGGAAGAGGAAGAGGAGGTCAAAGGGAAGACAAAAGCAGGAAAAGATATCTCTAGCCTTCCTTAGCACGATGACTTCTACTGATCAATTACAGACAGATCACTCCTCAAGACGCTCACAGGCTATCATGTCAAAGTAACAACAGTTTATTAATCAAACAGGGGCAGCAAAAGGCAGGTCCAGGGCAGGCAGAGTTCAGTAATCCAGATAGGTGGGGAAGAGGTGGAAACAGGAGACAAATGGCTGTGAGACATGGGTTTAACTCTGAACACATGAAAGGGAGGATGTATACAAAAGGTACGGGGCAACAGAAGACAAACAGCAGAGGGGATAATGATTTTGAAGATGGGAAACGGGTCGATTAACCAGAGGGAGAGTTTGTGGGATTCCACCCAAAGAGGCAGATTCCGGGTGGACAGCCATACCTTCTGCCCGAGATGATACCAGGGATCCGGGGACCGGTGGCGAGCCGCTTGTCGTCGATATCTGGAGGTGGTCTTTAGGAGGGCCGACCGGGCTATCCTCCAGATACGACGACAGCGGCGGACAAACATCTGGGCATAAGGTATGCTGACTTCTTCTTCTTGCTCAGGGAAGAGAGGGGGCTGATAACCCAGAGAACACTCAAACAGTGATTGGCCCATGGCAGAGCAGGGAAGGTTGTTGCGGGTGAATTTGACCCACACAAGCTGCTGACTTCAGGTGGTGGTGTTGGCAGGGAGAAAAGGCAGCAAAGAGTGGTTGGCCATTGGACTGGGGGTGGAACGACCCAATGAGGGTGCAGAACACCTTCCAGAACCGGGAGGAGAACTGAGGACCTCGGTCAGAAACCATGTCAACTGGTAGTCCACGGATCCGAAAGACATGCTCCACCATGAGCTGGGCCGTCTCTTTGGCAGAGGATAGTTTGGGGAGAGGAATGAAGTGGGCGACTTTGGAAAAGTGATGGTCCCTTGGAGCGGCTCGAAGGCCGAGGAGTTGAGTGGTAGTGAGTAGCAGTTTGTCACCGGTATGTCATTGAGTCCCTGGTAGTCGATGCACGGGTCTTGTCCTTCTTCTCCACAAAGAAGAACCCTGCGCCGGAGGAAGAAGGGCGGATAAATTCTGCAGCAAGGGTGTCCCCAATGTAGGTCTCCATAGCCTTGGTCTCCGGTCCCGACAGCAAGTACAGTCGTCCCCGGGGCGGAGTGGTGCTGGGAAGAAGGTCACTCCCACAGTCATATGGTCGGTGCGGCGGAAGCAAAGTGGCCCGAAGGTCCTGGTTCTTTGCAGGAATGGCGGAGAAGTCCTGGGAAACTTCCAAGCCCCCAGGAAGACGTCCCGGGGCAGGTTGTGCTGACTTCAGGCAATGGGATTGGCAGAACGGGCTCCAGCCCATGATGGCACCAATAGACCAGGTAATGAGGGGATTGTGTCGCTTGAACGAGGAGAATCCCAATACCATGGGAATCTGAGGAGATTTAATGAGCAGGAACTGGATCGTTCGCTGTGGTTCCCTGACACACATGGGAGTGGTGTTGTGGGTGACCTGGCCTATAGAGCGCCCGTCCAGCACTCCAACGTCCACAGGAATGGAGAGGGGCTGAGTGGGGATGCCCAGCTCAGAAGCCAGGGTAGAGTCCAAAAAGCTCTCATCGGCCTCAGGGTCAATGAGGACCCGGAGATATTGACTGGTTTCCCAACATCAGAATGGCATGAAACGGAGTGCGAGTAAGGGAAGCAGAAAAGTTCTCCATATGGCCCGCCAGAATACTCGCTCCTACCGGTGAGCCTGGTCTTTTAATTAACAGGCAAGAGGACACACAATGACACCGTGTTCCGCAATACAGGCAACTCTTAGTGTTGAGCCTGTATAGCCATTCTGCTGGAGAAAACCCAGCTCTGCCTAGTTGCATAGGCTTGGGAAAAGGTGACTCGGCTGTCTTCGGTGACTCACGGTGAACCTCGGGTAGCCTCGAGTTCTCTCTGCAACGGGGCCGTCGGGGACTTCCGGGATGCCTTGGAGGTGAGGCGGAATCCTTGGAAGGGCGAGTGAAATCTCCTCTCCTCTCCCTCAGTCATTCCTGTAGGCACTCATTGATACTGATGGTCAAGGCAATGAGGGAATCGAGCTCCATTGGTAATTCCCGGGCTGCAAGCCTATCCTTGACAACCTCCAAGACTTTGTGTGAAACATGTTGAATAGCGCTTCCTGGTTCCAGGCACTCTCAGCTGCAAACGTGCGAAAATCCAACACATAGTCTGCCACACTGCGGGAGTCCAGCCGAAACTGGAGTAGCTTCCGGGCAGCCTCTCTCCAGTAGAATGGGGCATCAAACTCCTTCTTTACTTCTCCTTCGAACTCCTCCAGACTGACGCATTTGGCGTGTTGTTGCTCCCATGCAGCTGAAGCCCAGGCGAGCGCCATCCCGGACATCAGCGTGATTAGGTACGCTATCTTAAGGCGGACCGAGGGGGAGGAGGAGGGCTGAGGCTCAAATATATATTTTTTCCTTTATTTAACTAGGCAAGTCAGTTAAGAAGACATTCTTATTTTCAATGACTGCCTAGGGAACAGTGGGTTAACTGCCTTGTTCAGGGGCAAAATGACAGATGTTTACCTTTTCAGCTCAGGGATTCGATCTTGCAACCTTTCGGTTACAAGTCCAACAGTCTAACCACTAACCTACCTGCCGCCCAGATGCCGCCCGAACATGAGGGCACACTGAGCTAGAAACGCCCGACAGGTGCCCAGCTCTCCATTGAAGCGCTCACAGGGGAGGTAAGCGGGGCTCCTGGGAAGGCGAAGGGACCGGTGAGGCGGCGCTGCTAACAGCTGAGTTACTGAGGGGCTGTGAGGTTACCATCGTAGTAGGATGCCTCCCAGCTAACCCACGGAATTGCTCCAGCAAGATGTCCAATGCCCGGTCATGGTGTTTGGCCAAGGTGTGGACCCCCTCCATAAGGCCTTGAAGCAATTCCAATGGTGACTCCTTGGGAGGAGATAGTGTTGCGCAGCTGGTCCGAGTCTGATGGGTCAGTCATGGCCAGTTTGTGCTATCACGTTTCAGGTAAGACCCAGATGCAGACAACGTCGAAGTAACAACAGTTCATTAACCAGGACGGCAGGCAGGCTCAGGGTCAGGGCAGGCAGAATGGTCAACACCAGGAAAGCTAGGAAACAGGAACAATCAAGAGACAGGAGCAGAGGGAAAAACGCTGGTAGGCTTGATGAAACAAAACGAACTGGCAACAGACAAACAGAGAACACAGGTATAAATACACAGGGGATAATGGGGAAGATGGGCAACACCTGGAGGGGGGTGGAGACAATCACAAAGACAGGGGAAACAGATCAGGGTGTGACACAGGCATCTAGCCCAGCTGCCACACACATACACTCCTCAAGAAGCTCACAGGCCTCTAGGCCAGCTGCCACAAACACACACACACACACACACACACACACACACACACACACACACACACACACACACACACACACACACACACACACACACACACACACACACACACACACACACACACACACACACACACACACACACTCCAAAAGACGCTTGCAGGGGTGGGCCAGCTGCCACGCTCTAAATGGTATGCCACTCCATCACTCCTTCTACCCCGTCTCGCTCTCTCTCAGACACACCTCGCAGGTATGGGCCAGCTGCCATGGTCTGAAAGATAGACATTTGACTGTGTAGCCGTCATTACACCCGGCGGTGAGGCGAGCCAGCAGAGCCAGACAAGGACTTGGCAGAGGGCAGTAAGGGCCTCACTGATGTCTCAATCTAGCCTGCTGGCTTTCCCCCACAATCTAGCCTGCTCCTTAGAGGCTTTTCCCCTCAATCTAGCCTGCTCCTTAGAGGCTTTTCCCCTCAATCTAGCCTGCTCCTTAGAGGCTTTCCACCTCAATCTACCCTGCTCCTTAGAGGCTTTCCACCTCAATCTAGCCTGCTCATTAGAGGCTTTCCCCCTCAATCTAGCCTGCTCATTAGAGGCTTTCCCCCTTAATCTAGCCTGCTCATTAGAGGCTTTCCCCCTCAATCTAGCCTGCTCCTTAGAGGCTTTCCACCTCAATCTAGCCTGCTCCTTAGAGGCTTTCCACCTCAATCTAGCCTGCTCCTTAGAGGCTTTCCACCTCAATCTAGCCTGCTCATTAGAGGCTTTCCCCCTCAATCTAGCCTGCTTCTTAGAGGCGTTTTCCCTCAATCTACCCTGCTCCTTAGAGGCTTTCCCACCCAATCTAGCGTGCTCCTTAGAGGCCTCTTGGTCCATTTTTTTGGGGAAGCCTGGCTTCCCTTGGCATCTTTGAATTACTGTACAATCCTCCTCCAGAGGGCTGCATTCACACACAACATACACCCTCCATTATGTGTCAGAGCAACACAGACGGTCAGCTCTCTTTCTCTCTCTCTGAAGTCAATTCAAGGGGCTTTATTGGAATGTTTGCATTGCAAAAGAAAGTGGAATAGACAATAAAAATAATTAAACATGGGAAATAAACAATCAGAAATTAACAGTAAACATTACACTCACAAAAGTTTTTCAAATGTTGTATTATTGGTTATGTACAGTGTTGTAACAACGTGCAAATTGTTAAATTATGAACGGGAAAATAAATAAAGATATAAATATAGGTTGTATTTGTACAATGTTGTTGGTGCTCCACTGGTTTCCCTTAATTCATGGCAACGGGCCACACATCTTGCTGCTGTGACGGCACACTGCGGTATTTCACATAACAGATATGGGAGTATATCAATGTTTGATTTGTTTCATCTTTGTGATCTGTGGGAAATATGTCAGGAAGTGTAGCTCAGTTTACACCTCTAATGTGGTCAGGAGGTCAGGAAGTGAAGCTCAGTTTACACCTCTAATGTGGTCAGGAGGTCAGGAAGTGAAGCTCAGTTACACCTCTAATTTGGTCAGAAGGTCAGGAAGTGTAGCTCAGTTTACACCTCTAATGTGGTCAGGAGGTCAGGAAGTGTAGCTCAGTTTACACCTCTAATGTGGTCAGGAGGTCAGGAAGTGTAGCTCAGTTTACACCTCTAATGTGGTCAGGAGGTCAGGAAGTGTAGCTCAGTTTACACCTCATTTTGTGGGCAGTGGGCACATACAGTTAAAGTCGGAAGTTTACATACACCTTAGCCAAAAACATTTAAACTCAGTTTTTCACAATTCCTGACATTTAATCCTAATAAAAAATCCCTGTCTTAGGTCAGTTAGGATCACCACTTTAATTTAAGAATGTAAAATGTCAGAATAGTAGTAGAGAGAATGATTTATTTCAGCTTTTATTTATTTCACCACATTCCCAGTGGGTCACAAGTTTACATACACTCAATTAGTATTTGGTAGCATTGCCTTTAAATTGTTTAACTTGGGGTCAAATGTTTCGGGTTGCCTTCCACAAGCTTCCCACAATAAGTTGGGTGAATTTTGGCCCATTCCTCCTGACAGAGCTGGTGTAACTGAGTCAGGTTTGTAGGCCTCTAGCTCGCACACGCTTCTTCAGTTCTGCCCACACATTTTCTATACGATTGAGGTCAGGGCTTTGTGATGGCCACTCCAATACCTTGACTTTGTTGTCCTTAAGCCATTTTCCCACAACTTTGGAAGCATGCTTTGGGTCATTGTCCATTTGGAAGACCCATTTGCGAACAAGCTTTAACTTCCTGACTGATGTCTTGAGATGTTGCTTCAATATATCCACATAATTTTCCTGCCTCATGATGCCATCTATTTTGTGAAGTGCACCAGTCTCTCCTGCAGCAAAGCACCCCCACAACATGATGCTGCCACCCCCGTGCTTCACAGTTGGAACTGTGTTCTTCGGCTTACAAGCCTCCCCCTTTTTCCTCCAAACATAACGAGGGTCATTATGGCCAAACAGTTATATTTTTGTTTCATCTGACCAGAAGACGTTTCTCCAAAAAGTACAATCTTTGTCCCCATGTGCAGTTGCAAACCGTAGTCTGGCTTTTTTATTGCAGTTTTTGAGCAGTGGCTTCTTCCTTACTGAGTGGCCTTTCAGGTTATGTTGATATTGGACTCATTTTACTTTGGAAATAGATACTTTTGTACCTGTTTCCTCCAGAATCTCACATAATCCATTGCTGTTGTTCTGGGATTGATTAGCACTTTTTGCACCAAAGTACATTCATCTCTAGGAGACAGAATGCGTCTCCTTCCTGAGTGGTATGACGGCTGCGTGGTCCCATGGTGTTTATGCTTGCGTACTACTGTTTGTACAGATGAACGTGGTACCTTCAGGCGTTTAGAAATTGCTCCCTAGGATGAAGCAGACTTGTGGAGGTCTACACCGACTTCCCAAAACTATAGTTTGTTAACAGGAAATGTCTGAAGTGGTTGAAAATCAAGTTTTAATGACTCCAACCTAAGTGTATGTAAATTACGACTTCAACTGTAGCTGTTAATCGCAAACAGAATGTTTGATCTCTCTCCCTTGCTCTCTCTCTCTCTTGCTCTCTCTCTCCCTTGCTCTCTCTCTCTCTCCCTTGCTCGCTCTCTCTCTCTCTCTCTCTCTTTCTCTCTCTCTCTCTCTCTCTCTCTCTCTCTCTCTCTTTCTTTCTCTCGCTCTCTCTCATACAGATGGGTAGGTATTTGAAATATATTTATGTAATCTGTGTGTGGACGGGTGTGTGTTGTCTGCACCTGCTCTGGGCCTGGTGCAGGCCGGGGATGCTGTGTGAGTGTGTGTGTGAGTATAGGTCAAAGTAACGTGTGTGTGTGTGTGTGTGTGTGTGTGTGTGTGTGTGTGTGTGTGTGTGTGTGTGTGTGTGTGTGTGTGTGTAACTGAGTGTTGATCTGATAATCTGTGTGGTGTTAGAGTGCTGTTCATACATTGGTCTTCACGTTAAACATAAACCTAAACAGAGATGAACTACTTGGATGTGTCCGTGTGTCTGTGCAGGGCGGTTGGGTGGGAGTGTGTGCAGGTGGGCATCAGTGTGTTGGAGAACAAATGGAAAACCTACAGTCCGACAGAACACTTTTGTGCTCTTTTTTACACACACACCTACGGACCTTGATAAAGGTCAGCCCCTCTGTGTGTGTCTGTTTGAAGCAAGGCCTTCCATCATACGTTACTGTGTGTGTGTGTGAGTGAGAGTGTGTGTCAGGGGTAGTGGGTTGCCTCAGGGAGTGGTGTGTCATGGATGTTAATAGCCCTGGGCAGGCCTCAGCCGAGCCGGGGGCTGGAGTTGTCTGTCTGACCCCACCCCGCTGCCCTGATCCTGGGTAGAAGAGGCTGGGGAGTGGGGGGCCTCAGCAGGGGCCTGGGTCGCGGTCAGCACGCATCACACTCAACACACACACCCACTGGGAACTGTTATGGAGAAGATTGAAAGATATTTTTATTTTCACGTACACCGTGATGAAATGTGTTGTTTTTTACAGGGTCAGCCATGGTAGTACTGCGTTTCTGGAGCAAATTAGGGTGAAGTGCCTTGCTCAAGGGCACATCGACAGATTTTTCACCTTAACTCAACTCTCTAAGCGCTGTTGCTAGCGGCTACCAACCTACAGAGATGTTTCATATAATAATACGAATAAGATAGTCAGCATAATCTTTTTTTTTTTTTTTAAACCCGTTTTTTCTCCCCAATTTCTTGGTATCCAATTGGTAGTTACAGTCTTGTCTCATCGCTGCAACTCCCGTACGGACTTGGGAGAGGCGAATGTCGAGAGCCATGTGTCCTCCGAAACACAACCCAACCACACTGCTTCTTGACAACACACAACGCACATCCAACCCAGAAGCACCGATGTGTCGGAGGAAACACCATACACCTGAGATTTTTGCAAGAATGAGATAAGTCATAATCTTAATCATAACAAACTTTGTTTAGTGCTTTTTAATACAAAGTGCTTCACGTTATAAAATAATAAAATAAAAGTAATAACAAAAGTAAAAACAGGAAGGAGAATAAAACACGCCATTAAAATCTAAATATTAAAATCCTCTTTATAAAGTCTGGGATTTAACCTTCATAATATCGCTGCAACGACTTCGGGTCGATGAACAAATTGGGAGAAACGTTTGAGTTGTTACTCTTTAGCATTTGTATAATTTATGAAAAATAAGAGAATAGCAAATAACGGAAAATTAAATAATAAAGTTAAAATTGAGCCTAACTTATTTTGTCAGGAGCGTCGAGGAGTGACTCCCCACCTTGTTTTACATGCATGACCAGGGATTCAAACCGGTGACCCAATTCCAAAACCCTGCCATTGCAATTTAATTGAACACAAATGCTTATTGGCCTTCAAGGAGAAAATACTCTGTGTACACACACAGGCACACACAGGCACACACACACACACACACACACACACACACACACACACACACACACACACACACACACACACACACACACACACACACACACACACACATCTGCTCTAAACTTCAGAAGCTGCAGTGCCACCTCAGATGGCCTCAGATCTTTGCGATCCATGCCGTGCCAACACACACACACACACACACACACACACACACACACACACCATGCTGACACTTTTCAGAGTCTTTTGTTCAGCAGCAGGAGAAAGGTCGGGGGTAAATAACAGCATCAGGTCGTTGGCGTGTGTGCTCCACTGGTTTCCTATTTCTCATGGCAACCGGACACAAATCTTGCTGCTGTGATGGCACACTGCAGATATGAGAAGTGAAATGGTGCCTAAGGGGATGGCTGCCGTTTAAATCCAGTGAAAATGCAGAGTGCCAAATTCAAATAAATGACTATAAAAAATAAACTTTCATGAAATCACACATGCAGTACACCAAATTAACGCTACACTTGTTGTGAATCCAGCCAACGTGTCAGATTTCAAAAAGGCTTTACAACGAAAGCACACCAAACGATTATGTAAGGTCAGTACATAGCCACAGAAAAACACAGCCATTTTTCCAGCCAAAGAGAGGAGTCACAAAAAGCATAAATAGAGATAAAATGTATCACTAACCTTTGATGATCTTCATCAGATGACACTCATAGGACTTCATGTTACACAATACATGTATGTTTTGTTTGATAAAGTTCATATTTATATCCAAAAATCTCAGTTTACATTGGCGCGTTACGTTCAGTAATGTTTTGCTTCCAAAACATCCGGTGATTTTGCAGAGAGCCACATCAGTTTACAGAAATACTCATCATAAATGTTGATGAAATACATGTGTTATGCATGGAACTTTAGATAAACTTCTCCTTAATGTAACCGCTGTGTCAGATTTCAAAAAAACTTTACGGAAAAAGCAAACCATGCAATAATCTGAGTACGGCGCTCAGAGACCAACACAACCCAAGAAGATATCCGCCATGTTAGAGTCAACAGAAGTCAGAAATAGCATTATAAATATTCACTTACTTTTGATGATATTCATCAGAATGCACTCCCAGGAATCCCAGTTCCACAATAAATGTTTGTTTTGTTTGATAATGTCCATCATTTATGTTCAAAGTACTCCTTTTGGTTCGTGCGTTCAGTACACAATCTAAACTCACGACGCGTGGGCAGGTCCAGGCAAAAGTTCAGACGAGATTTTTCTCAGGTTTTCGCCTGCCATATGAGTTTTGTTATACTCACAGACATCATTCAAATAGTTTTAGAAACTTCAGAGTGTTTTCGATCCAAATCTACTAATAATATGCATATATTAGCAACTGGGACTGAGTAGCAGGCAGTTTACTCTGGGCACGCTTTTCATCCAAATGTGAAAATGCTGCCCCCTAGCCATAAGACGTCTATTTGTCAATAACAGCTGGTGCGCGATGTCTAATATTAAAGATAAACTGTAGACCACACTATCTACCAAGAGAGTTTTCAACTTTATTTTTTGTAGTCATTTATTTAACACCACAAACCGATGCTGGCACTAAGACCACACTCAGTCAGCTGTATAAGGATATAAGCGAACAGGAAACCGCTCACCCAGAGGCGGTGCACCTAGTGGACTTTACCGGACTCAACGAGCTGTATAAGGCCATCCAGAAGCAGTGCCGAGGTATTTAACTTAGAGCTAGGTGTCCCGTCAGTGGGACACCTGTCGACAATTTCCAGTGAAATTAGAGGGCGCTCAATTCAAATAAATAATCGTAAAAATTATGGATATTAAACATCTAGGTAGATACAAGTGTCTTATATATGTTAAACGCTTAAATTCTTGTTAATCTAACTGCACTGTCTGATTTACAGTAGGCTTTACAGAGAAAACATGCCATGTGATTTTTGAGGACGGCGCCCCACATCAACATATTTTTCAACCAGCACAGGCTTTATAAAATCACAAATAGCGATTAAATAATCACTTACTTTTTTGAAAATCTTCATCTGATTTGCAATCCAAGGGTCCCAGCTACAACATGCATGGTCGTTTTGTTAGATAAAATCCTTCTTTATATCCCAAAAGGTCTGTTTAGTTGGCGCCATCGATCTGAGTTCAACATGCAGACAAAGGAATCCAAAAAGCTACCGCTAAACTTTATTAAAACAAGTCAAACTATGTTTCTATTTAATCCTCAGGTAACCTAAAATGTAATTAAACTATAATATTTCATATGGAAAGAAGTCTGTTAAATAGAAAAGTAAAATTAGTACCAGTGACTCGCTCAATACGCAAGTGGTCAGATGACAAGAGTTTCAAGTTCCTTGGTGTCCACATCCCCAACAAACTATCATGGTCCAAACACACCAAGCCAGTCGTGAAGAGGGCACAACAACACCTTTTCCCCCTTAGGAGACTGAAAAGATTTGGCATGGGTCCTCAGATCCTCAAAAGGTTCTACAGCTGCACCATCGAGAGCAGCCTGACCAGTTGCATCACCGCCTGGTATGACAACTGCTCGGCATCCGACAGTAAGGCGATACAGAGGGTAGTGTGTACAGCCCAGTACATCACTGGGGCCAAGCTTCCTGCCATCCAGGACCTATATATTAGAAGGTGTCAGAGGAAGGCCCAAAAAATTGTCAAAGACTCCAGTCACCCATTGACTGTTCTCTCTGGTACCACACGGCAAGCGTTACCGGAGCGCCAAGTCTCAGTCCAAAAGGCTCCATAATACCTTCTACCTCCAAGCCATAAGACTACTGAACAATTCATCAAATGGCCACCCGGACTATTTACATTGACCTCCCCTTTGTTTCTACACTGCAACTACTCGCTGTTTATTATCATAGTCACTTCCTGTACAAATGACCTCTAACCTGTACCCCCTTGTACATAGCCTCGTTATTGTTATTTTATTGTGTTACTTTTAATATAATTTTTTTACTTTAGTTTATTTAGTAAATATTTTTTTAACTCTATTTCTTGTAATTAAGCATTTCACAGTAAGGTCTACACAGCATGTGAAAAATAACATTTGATTTGATTTGGGAGTTTATCAATATTTGGTTTGTTTTCTAATGCTTTGTGGGTCTATGTAATCTGAGGGAAATATGTGTCTCTAATATGGTCATACATTTTGGCAGGAGGTTTGGAAGTGCAGCTCAGTTTCCACCTCATTTTGTGGGCAGTGTGCACATAGCCTGTCTTCTCTTGAGAGCCAGGTCTGCCTGGAGCGGGAGGACAGAGGAGCGGGAGGAGAGAGGAGCGGGAAAAGAGAGGAGCGGGAGGAGAGAGGAGCGGGAAGAGAGAAGAGCAGGAGGAGAGAGAAGAGGGAAGAGAGAAGAGTTTATGGTTGGTTGGTAAACCACATGAGTTCTTAGAGTGCTGATGTGGGCCACACTGTGATGAACTGACCTTTCTCTTCACTGTCAGAGGTAAGAGAGAGGAGGGAGGAGAGGAGGGAGGAGAGGAGGGAGGAGAGAAGGAGAGGAGGGAAGGAGGGAGAGGGGGAAGGATGAGAGGGGATGGAGGAGGAGACGGAGGTAAAAAGAGGGGTCAAGGGACAAACATGAGGGATGAGGAGTTGGAAAAATAAAACCAGTAAGACCATCATCCCTGCCTGAACCAACAATAGGAACAGCCTGGTTCAACCCCACTCAGCTCCAATGGCTATGTTCTGTTTGTCTTGTTTTCTGTTTTTGTGTGGATACCACTTTCATTCAGATATAACAACTCATGGACCACTCGACTTCTCTGTAGGGGAGAAACCACAGGCCAGAGAGAGATAAAAACAGAGAGAGAGAGAGAGCGAGACCGAGAGAGAGAGATACCATTTGCACATCGTTACAACAGTGTACATATACATAATATGACATTTTAAATGTCTTTATGCTTTCAGAGTGTAATGTTTACTGTTTATTTCACTTATGTATATTATCTACCTCACTTGCTTTGGCAATGTTAACATGTGTTTCCCATGCCAATAAAGCCTCTTGAATTGAATTGAGAGAGAGAGAGTGACAAAGAGAGACAGAGAGACAATGTGTGTGTGTGTGTGTGTGTGTGTGTGTGTGTGTGTGTGTGTGTGTGTGTGTGTGTGTGTGTGTGTGTGTGTGTGTGTGTGTGTGTGTGTGTGTGTGTGTGTGTGTGTGTGTGTGTGTGTGTGTGTGTGTTAGGGTTGATGCTATGTAATGGGGGTCTAAATGCTGCTGATCTTACATCTTACTGTGTTTAACAGCCAGAGGACAGATACTGATGAAGAGAGAGAGAGAGAGGAAGAGAGAGAGAGAGAGAGAGAGAGAGAGAGAGAGAGAGAGAGAGAGAGAGAGAGAGAGACAGAGAGAGAGAGAGCAAAAGCGCAACGGACACCCCGCCCAGACCCTACACTAGACACTATGGAACACAAAGCTTTTACTATCTCATCCTGGAATATACAAGGTCTGAGGTCACCTGACTTTGGCCTAGAGAGCAGGAACATGGACTTCATCAAAGAAATTAGAAATACAGACATTGTCATCCTACAAGAAACATGGTATAAAGGAGACTGGTTGCCATCTAGGTTACAGAGAGCTGGTAGTCCCATCCACCAAACTACCAGGTGTGAAACAGGGAAGGGACTCGGGGAGTATGCTAATTTGGTATAGAGCAGACCTAACTCACTCTATTAAATTAGTCAAAACAGGAACATTTTACATCTGGCTCGAAAATAATAAGGAAATTATCCCAACAGAGAAAAATGTCCTCATGTGTGCTACCTATATCACCCCAATAGAATCCCCATACTTTAATGAAGACAACTTCTCCATCCTAGAGGGCCAGATGAATCATTTCCAGGCCCAGGGACATGTACTAGTCTAAGCTGGACAAGAACCTGACACCTTCAGCACACAGGGGGACAAACATCTACCTTCCTGGAGGTGACAGCATTTAATCCCCCAAAACGGGTCACAACTCCTGCAGCTCTGTCGCACGCTGGGTATAAACATAGTCAATGGTAGGCTTCAAGGGGACTCCTACGGCAGGTAGACCTATAGCTCATCTCTTGGTAGTAATACTGTAGACGACATTATAACTGACCTCAACCTAGAGTCTCTTAGAGCGTTCACATTAGATCACAACAATATCACATTCAACCTAAACCGAGCTTTGCTCAATCATGAGGCATGAAAGCCAAAGGAGCTGAATAATATTAAGAAATGCTATAGATGGAAGGAAAGTAGTGTGGATACCTACCAAAAAACAATTAGGCAACAACAAATTCAATCCCTTCTAGACAATTTCCTTGACAAAATGTTTTACTGTAATAGTCAGAGGTGGGACCAAGTCATTGTTTAACAAGTCACAAGTAAGTCTTAAGTCTTAACCCTCAAGTCCCAAGTCAAGACCGTCAAGTATCAAGTCAAGTCTCAAGTCCTAAACTTTGAGTTTCGAGTCCTAAACAAGTCATAATGTGCTCTTCACCAAATGTAATACCATTTCATATTTTTAACAAGAGTAATAGTATATTACATATATATCATGAATGCTTTTAAAAATATCTATATATTTATTACTTTCGAAATAAACGTTATACACTGCTCAAAAAAATAAAGGGAACACTTAAACAACACAATGTAACTCCAAGTCAATCACACTTCTGTGAAATCAAACTGTCCACTTAGGAAGCAACACTGATTGACAATAAATTTCACATGCTGTTGTGCAAATGGAATAGACAAAAGGTGGAAATTATAGGCAATTAGCAAGACACCCCCAATAAAGGAGTGGTTCTGCAGGTGGTGACCACAGACCACTTCTCAGTTCCTATGCTTCCTGGCTGATGTTTTGGTCACTTTTGAATGCTGGCGGTGCTTTCACTCTAGTGGTAGCATGAGACGGAGTCTACAACCCACACAAGTGGCTCAGGTAGTGCAGCTCATCCAGGATGGCACATCAATGCGAGCTGTGGCAAGAAGGTTTGCTATGTCTGTCAGCGTAGTGTCCAGAGCATGGAGGCGCTACCAGGAGACAGGCCAGTACATCAGGAGACGTGGAGGAGGCCGTAGGAGGGCAACAACCCAGCAGCAGGACCGCTACCTCCGCCTTTGTTCAAGGAGGAGCACTGCCAGAGCCCTGCAAAATGACCTCCAGCAGGCCACAAATGTGCATGTGTCTGCTCAAACGGTCAGAAACAGACTCCATGAGGGTGGTATGAGGGCCCGACGTTCACAGGTGGGGGTTGTGCTTACAGCCCAACACCGTGCAGGACGTTTGGCATTTGCCAGAGAACACCAAGATTGGCAAATTCGCCACTGGCGCCCTGTGCTCTTCACAGATGAAAGCAGGTTCATACTGAGCACGCGACAGACGTGACAGCGTCTGGAGACGCCGTGGAGAACGTTCTGCTGCCTGCAACATCCTCCAGCATGACCGATTTGGCGGTGGGTCAGTCATGGTGTGGGGTGGCATTTCTTTGGGGGCCGCACAGCCCTCCATGTGCTCGCCAGAGGTAGCCTGACTGCCATTAGGTACCGAGATGAGATCCTCAGACCCCTTGTGAGACCATATGCTGGTGCGGTTGGCCCTGGGTTCCTCCTAATGCAAGACAATGCTAGACCTCATGTGGCTGGAGTGTGTCAGCAGTTCCTGCAAGAGGAAGGCATTGATGCTATGGACTGGCCCGCCCGTTCCCCAGACCTGAATCCAATTGAGCACATCTGGGACATCATGTCTCGCTCCATCCACCAACGTCACGTTGCACCACAGACTGTCCAGGAGTTGGCGGATGCTTTAGTCCAGGTCTGGGAGGAGATCCCTCAGGAGACCATCCGCCACCTCATCAGGAGCATGCCCAGGCGTTGTAGGGAGGTCATACAGGCACGTGGAGGCCACACACACTACTGAGCCTCATTTTGACTTGTTTTAAGGACATTACATCAAAGTTGGATCAGCCTGTAGTGTGGTTTTCCACTTTAATTTTGAGTGTGACTCCAAATCCAGACCTCCATGGGTTGATAAATTTGATTTCCATTGATCATTTTTGTGTGATTTTGTTGTCAGCACATTCAACTATGTAAAGAAAAAAGTATTTAATAAGACTAGTTCATTCATTCAGATCTAGGATGTGTTATTTTAGTGTTCCCTTAATTTTTTTGAGCAGTGTATTTCCATGGAAATACATGGGTAGCCATGAGAAAGACACACCCCTCCAATAGTGATTGACTATCGAGGATCGCTATGGGGTGCAGTCGGGCAATGTAGGCTTGTACAGAGTCGCCCAACCTTAACACATACACACACACACACTCTCTCTCTCTGTGTGGTTACAGTATGTCAATGGTTTTAGGAACAGCAGTAACATCAGACAGGATTTAGGTTACCAACTCCCTAGCCAGTTGTAGCTCAATCTTGGGTGCAATGATCACGTTCCCACACTGACTGACTGTGTGGAGGCTCATTGATTTAACGTTACGTTAGCCTACATTATACACTAGTAAAGTAATAAAATATATAGCTGTCGGCTATATTAGCCACAACTTACCGTTCTTTCTCAGCTTTCTCAGCTTCAAATGTCGAACAAAGTTGGAAATTGTTGCGCCTCCGTCTGTAATTTTCTTCCCGCATGTTTTGCAAGTTGCAATCCATTTTCTTGATACAGTGTCGTCTTTATATCCGAAAATAATAATTTTGGTTATCATCTTTCCAAGGGCTCCATCTGAATTCACCCGCCGACGTTCCTCTGCACTGCCACGCACAACTTTTTCTCAGCTGGCACAATTTGATTGGCTGCTGTCCGATTCAAACTGTAATCCGTTAAATGAAGAGTTGATGCGCTGCACACTTTTTTTAATAGCATCATTTTTAATATTTGGGCTCGGGGAGGGTATCAAGTCAGGTCGAGTCATAAGGCTCAAGTCCAAGTCAAGTCACGAGTCATTGGTGTTAAAGTCAAAGTCGAGTTGCAAGTCATCATATTTGTGACTAGAGTCTGACTCGAGTCCAAGTCATGTGACACGAGTCCACACCTCAGGTAATAGTGAAGGTGTAAACTTAGCAGTAGAAAACCTAAACAGTATATTTGAACTCTCAACTTCCCAATCAAAACTAGAATATCAAGAAAATTACCAACAATGACAAATGGTTTGATGAAGAATGCAAAAACCTAAGAAACAAATTGAGAAACCTATCTAACCAAAAACATAGAGACCCAGAAAACCTGAGCCTACGCCTTCACTATGGTGAATCGCTAAAACAATACAGAAATACACTAGGGGAAAAGAGGGAATCAGCTCAATGTAATTGAAGAATCCATAGACTCTAATCACTTCTGGGAAAATTGGAAAACTCTAAATAAACAACAACACGAAGAGTTATCTATCCAAAACAGAGATGTATGGATAAACCACTTCTCCAATCGTGTTGGCTCTATAACAAAGAACAAATAGCAAAAACATATGCATGATCAAATACAAATCTTAGAATCAACAATTAAAGACTACCAGAACCCACTGGATTCTCCAATTCCATGGAATGAACTACAGGACAAAATACAAACCCTCCAACCCAAAAAGGCATGTGGTGTTGATGGTATCCTCAGTGAAACAATAAAATATACTGACCACAAATTCCAATTGGCAATACTTAAACTATTTAACATCATCCTCAGCTCTGGCATCTTCCCCAATATTTGGAATCAACACTGATCACCCCAATACACAAAAGTGGAGACAAATTTGACCCCAATAACTACCGTGGTTTATGCGTCAACAGCAACCTTGGGAAAATCCTCTGCATTTTTATTAACAGCAGACTCGTACATTTCCTCAGCTAAAACAATGTACTGAGTAAATGTCAAATTGGCTTTTTACCAAATACCGTACGACAGACCACGTATACACACTGCACACCCTAATTGACAAACAAACCAAAACAAAGAAAAAAGTATTCTCATGCTTTGTTGATTTTAAAAAACCTTTCGAGGCAATTTGGCATGAGGGTCTGATATACAAATTGATGGAAAGTGGTTTAGGGGTAAAAATGATATTATAAAATCCATGTACACAAAGGGGCTGTAAACACAACCCCCACCTGTGGATGTCGGGCCCTCATACCACCCTCATGGAGTCTGTTTCTGACCGTTTGAGCAGACACATGCACATTTGTGACCTGCTGGAGGTCATTTTGCAGAAATCTGGCAGTGCTCCTCCTGCTCCTCCTTGCACAAAGGCGGAGGTAGCGGTCCTGCTGCTGGGTTGTTGCCCTCCTACGGCCTCCTCCACGTCTCCTGATGTACTGGCCTGTCTCCTGGTAGCGCCTCCATGCTCTGGACACTACGCTGACAGACACAGCAAACCTTCTTGCCACAGCTCGCATTGATGTGCCATCCTGGATGAGCTGCACTACCTGAGCCACTTGTGTGGGTTGTAGACTCCGTCTCATGCTACCACTAGAGTGAAAGCACCGCCAGCATTCAAAAGTGACCAAAACATCAGCCAGGAAGCATAGGAACTGAGAAGTGGTCTGTGGTCACCACCTGCAGAACCACTCCTTTATTGGGGGTGTCTTGCTAATTGCCTATAATTTCCACCTGTTGTCTATTCCATTTGCACAACAGCATGTGAAATGTATTGTCTATCAGTGTTGCTTCCTAAGTGGACAGTTTGATTTCACAGAAGTGTGATTGACTTGGAGTTACATTGTGTTGTTTAAGTGTTCCCTTTATTTTTTTGAGCAGTGTATATACATATATCGGCCTAAACATCAGCGCCACAGGTAAATTCCACAAAGCTGTGAACGATCTGAGAGACAAGGGAAGAAGGGCCTTCTATGCCATCAAAAGGAACATAAAATTCGACATGCCAATTAGGATCTGGCAAAAAATACTTGAATCATTTATCAAATCAAATAAAATTGTATTAATCACATGCGCCGAATACAACAGGTGTAAACCTTACAGTGAAATGCTTACTTACTAGCCCCTAACCGACAGTGCAGTTTAAAAAACAACAGATAAGAATAAGAGATAAAAGTAACAAGTAATTAAAGAGGAACAGAAAAAAATAAGAATATATACAGGGGGGTACCGGTACAGAGTCACTGTGTGGGGGCACCGGTTATTTGAGGTAATATGCACATGTAGGTAGAGTTTTTAAAGTGACTATGCATAGATGATAACAACAGAGAGTGGCGGTGGTGTGGAGAGAGGGGGGGGGGGGCAATGCGAATAGTCTGGGTAGCCATTTGACTTAGATGTTCAGGAGTTTTATGGCTTAGGGGTAGAAGCTGTTTAGAAGCCTCTTGGACCTAGACGTGGCGCTCTGATACCGCTTGCCGTGTGGTAGCAGAGGGAACAGTCTATGACTAGGGTGGCTGGAGTCTGACAATTTTTAGGGACTTCCTCTGACACCAAACTTTGAGCATCCCACGGAGCACCTTTAAATCGATTATAAAAAAAATGGAAAGAATATGGCACCACAACAACCCTGCCAAGAGAGGGCCGCCCACCAAAACTCACGGACCAGGCAAGGAGGGCATTAATCAGAGAGACAACAAAAAGACCAAAGATAACCCTGAAAGA